>NW_024097657.1:0-143050 GCF_016545835.1 Crotalus tigris
CCCTAACCCTAAGTGGAATTTTCCCCCAATGGGATTTTCTCATGTATTTTACCAGGCAAGATAGATAGGGCAGCCTACAAAAGTAAGTACGCTCCTAACTGTACCCAAATATTCCAAGTTTCTTGGCGATGTCCATTTTGCTCTATGAGTTCATGGTGACCTAACCCTAAGTGGAATTTTCCCACTATGGAATTTTCCCATGTATTTTACCTGGAAAGATATATACGGCAGCGTACAAAAGTAAGTACGCTCCTAACCCTACCGAAGTTTTCCGAGTTTCTTGTCGATATCCATTTTCCTCTATGAGTTCGTGGTGACCTAATCCTAACTGGAATTTTTCCACTATGGAATTTTCCCATGTATTTTTCCAGGAAAGATAGGGAAGCCTATAAAAGTAAATGCCCCCCTAACCATACCCAAGTATTCCGAGTTTCTTGGCGATGTCCATTTTGCTCTACGAGTTCATGGTGACCTAACCCTAACCCTAAGTGGAATTTTCCTCCAATGGGATTTTCCCTTGTATTTTACCAGGTAAGGTAGATAGGGCAGCCTACAAAAGTAAGTACGCTCCTAACTGTACCCAAATATTCCGAGTTTCTTGGCGATGTCCATTTTGCTCTATGAGTTCATGGTGACCTAACTCTAAGTGGAATTTTCCCACTATGGAATTTTCCCATGTATTTTACCAGGAAAGATAGATAGGGCAGCCTACAAAAGTAAGTACGCTCCTAACCATACTCAAATATTCCGAGTTTGTTGGCGATGTCCATTTTGCTCTGTGAATTCATGGTGACCTAACCCTAAACCTAAGTGGAATTTTCCACCAATGGGATTTTCCTATGTATTTTACAAGGCAAGATAGGGCAGGCTACAAATGTCAGTGCTCTCCTAACCATACCCAAGCACTCCGAGTTTGTTGGTGATGTCCATTTTGCTCTATGAGTTCATGGTGACCTAACCCTAAGTGGAATTTTCCTCCAATGGGATTTTCCCATGTATTTTACCAGGCAAGATAGATAGGGCAGCCTACAAAAGTAAGTACGCTCCTAACCATACCCAAATATTCCGAGTTTGTTGGCGATGTCCATTTTGCTCTATGAGTTCCTGGTGACCTAACCCTAAGTGGAATTTTCCCACTATGGAATTTTCCCATGTATTTTACCTGGAAAGATATATATGGCAGCGTACAAAAGTAAGTACGCTCCTAACCATACTGAAGTGTTCCAAGTTTCTTGGTGATGTCCATTTTCCTCTATGAGTTCATGGTGACCTAACCCTAACTGGAATTTTTCCACTATGGAATTTTACCATGTATTTTACCAGGAAAGATAGATAGGGCAGCTTATAAAAGTAAATGCCCCCCTAACCATACCCATGTATTCCAAATTTGTTGGCGATGTCCATTTTGCTCTATGAGTTCATGGTGACCTAACCCTAAACCTAAATGGAATTTTCCGCCAATGGGATTTTCCTATGTATTTTACCAGGCAAGATAGGGCAGGCTACAAATGTCGGTGTTCTCCTAACCATACCCAAACACTCCGAGTTTGTTGGCGATGTCCATTTTGCTCTATGAGTTCATGGTGACCTAACCCTAACCCTAAGTGGAATTTTCCTCCAATGGGATTTTCCCATGTATTTTACCAGGCAAGGTAGATAGGGCAGCCTACAAAAGTAAGTACGCTCCTAACTGTACCCAAATTAATTCCGATTTTTTGTGGCGATGTCCAATTTTGCTCTATGAGTTCATGGTGACCTAACCTAACTGAATTTTCTACACTATGGAATTTCCATGTATTTTACCAGGCAAAGATAGATAGGCCAAACTCTATAACATTAAGTTGCCCCGCCTAACCATACCCAAGTATTTCCGAGTTTTTGGCGATGTCCATTTTGCTCTATGAGTTCATGGTGACCTAACTCTAACCCTAAGTGAGAATTTTTCTCAGGGATTTTCCCATGTATTTTAACAGGTAAAGATAGATAGGGCAGCCTACAAAAGTAACAGTACGTCCTAAACTGTAACCAAAATATTCCAAGTTTCGTGGCGTGTCCATTTTGACTCTATGAGGTCATGGAACCTAACCCTAAGGTTGAATTTTCCCGACTATGGAATTTTCCCATGTATTTTACCTGGAAAGATATATACGTCAGCGTACAAAAGTAAGTACGCTCCTAACCATACCGAAGTTTTCCGAGTTTCTTGTCGATATCCATTTTCCTCTATGAGTTCGTGGTGACCTAATCCTAACTGGAATTTTTCCACTATGGAATTTTCCCATGTATTTTTCCAGGAAAGATAGATAGGGAAGCCTATAAAAGTAAATGCCCCCCTAACCATACCCAAGTATTCCGAGTTTCTTGGCGATGTCCATATTGCTCTACGAGTTCATGGTGACCTAACCCTAACCCTAAGTGGAATTTTCCTCCAATGGTATTTTCCCATGTATTTTACCAGGTAAGGTAGATAGGGCAGCCTACAAAAGTAAGTACGCTCCTAACTGTACCCAAATATTCCGAGTTTCTTGGCAATGTCCATTTTGCTCTATGAGTTCATGGTGACCTAACTCTAAGTGGAATTTTCCCAGTATGGAATTTTCCCATGTATTTTACCAGGAAAGATAGATAGGGCAGCCTACAAAAGTAAGTACGCTCCTAACCATACTCAAATATTCCGAGTTTGTTGGCGATGTCCATTTTGCTCTGTGAATTCATGGTGACCTAACCCTAAACCTAAGTGGAATTTTCCACCAATGGTATTTTCCTATGTATTTTACAAGGCAAGATAGGGCAGGCTACAAATGTCGGTGCTCTCCTAACCATACCCAAGCACTCCGAGTTTGTTGGCGATGTCCATTTTGCTCTATGAGTTCATAGTGACCTAACCCTAAGTGGAATTTTCCTCCAATGGGATTTTCCCATGTATTTTACCAGGCAAGATAGATAGGGCAGCCTACAAAAGTAAGTACGCTCCTAACCATACCCAAATATTCCGAGTTTGTTGGCGATGTCCATTTTGCTCTATGAGTTCCTGGTGACCTAACCCTAAGTGGAATTTTCCCACTATGGAATTTTCCCATGTATTTTACCTGGAAAGATATATAGGGCAGCGTACAAAAGTAAGTACGCTCCTAACCATACCGAAGTGTTCCAAGTTTCTTGGTGATGTCCATTTTCCTCTATGAGTTCATGGTGACCTAACCCTAACTGGAATTTTTCCACTATGGAATTTTACCATGTATTTTACCAGGAAAGATAGATAGGGCAGCTTATAAAAGTAAATGCCCCCCTAACCATACCCATGTATTCCAAATTTGTTGGCGATGTCCATTTTGCTCTATGAGTTCATGGTGACCTAACCCTAAACCTAAATGGAATTTTCCGCCAATTGGATTTTCCTATGTATTTTACCAGGCAAGATAGGGCAGGCTACAAATGTCGGTGTTCTCCTAACCATACCCAAACACTCCGAGTTTGTTGGCGATGTCCATTTTGCTCTATGAGTTCATGGTGACCTAACCCTAACCCTAAGTGCAATTTTCCTCCAATGGGATTTTCCCATGTATTTTACCAGGAAAGATAGATAGGGCAGCCTACAAAAGTAAGTACGCTCCTAACCATACCCAAATATTCCGAGTTTGTTGCCGATGTCCATTTTGCTCTATGAGTTCATGGTGACCTAACCCTAAGTGGAATTTTCCCACTATGGAATTTTCCCATGTATTTTACCTGGAAAGATATATACGGCAGCGTACAAAAGTAAGTACGCTCCTAACCATACCGAAGTGTTCCGAGTTTCTTGTGGATATCCATTTTCCTCTATGAGTTCATGGTGACCTAACCCTAACTGGAATTATTCCACTATGGAATATTCCCATGTATTTTTCCAGGAAAGATAGATAGGGAAGCCTATAAAAGTAAATGCCCCCCTAACCATACCCAAGTATTCCGAGTTTCTTGGCGATGTCCATTTTGCTCTACGAGTTCATGGTGACCTAACCCTAACCCTAAGTGGAATTTTCCTCCAATGGGATTTTTCCATGTATTTTACCAGGCAAGATAGATAGGGCAGCCTACAAAAGTAAGTACGCTCCTAACTGCACCCAAATATTCCGAGTTTCTTGGCGATGTCCATTTTGCTCTACGAGTTCATGGTGACCTAACCCTAACCCTAAGTGGAATTTTCCTCCAATGGGATTTTCCCATATATTTTACCAGGAAAGATAGATAGGGCAGCCTACAAAAGTAAGTACGCTCCTAACCATACTCAAATATTCCGAGTTTGTTGGCGATGTCCATTTTGCTCTGTAAATTCATGGTGACCTAACCCTAAACCTAAGTGGAATTTTCCACCAATGGGATTTTCCTATGTATTTTACAAGGCAAGATAGGGCAGGCTACAAATGTCAGTGCTCTCCTAACCATACCCAAGCACTCCGAGTTTGTTGGTGATGTCCATTTTGCTCTATGAGTTCATGGTGACCTAACCCTAAGTGGAATTTTCCTCCAATGGGATTTTCCCATGTATTTTACCAGGCAAGATAGATAGGGCAGCCTACAAAAGTAAGTACGCTCCTAACCATACCCAAATATTCCGAGTTTGTTGGCGATGTCCATTTTGCTCTATGAGTTCCTGGTGACCTAACCCTAAGTGGAATTTTCCCACTATGGAATTTTCCCATGTATTTAACCTGGAAAGATATATACGGCAGCGTACAAAAGTAAGTACGCTCCTAACCATACCGAAGTTTTCCGAGTTTCTTGTCGATATCCATTTTCCTCTATGAGTTCATGGTGACCTAACCCTAACTGGAATTTTTCCACTATGGAATTTTCCCATGTATTTTTCCAGGAAAGATAGATAGGGAAGCCTATCAAAATAAATGCCCCCCTAACCATACCCAAGTATTCCGAGTTTCTTGGCGATGTCCATTTTTCCCTACGAGTTCATGGTGACCTAACCCTAACCCTAAGTGGAATTTTCCTCCAATGGGATTTTCCCATGTATTTTACCAGGCAAGGTAGATAAGGCAGCCTACAAAAGTAAGTACTCTCCTAACTGTACCCAAATATTCCGATTTTGTTGGCGATGTCCATTTTGCTCTATGAGTTCATGGTGACCTAACCCTAACTGGAATTTTTCCACTATGGAATTTTCCCATGTATTTTACCAGGAAAGATAGATAGGGCAACCTCTAAAAATAAGTGCCCCCCTAACCATACCCAAGTATTCCGAGTTTGTTGGCGATGTCCATTTTGCTCTACGAGTTTCATTTTCCTGTGACCTAACTGTAGACCCTAAGTGGAATTTTCCTCCCATGGGATTTTCCCATGTATTTTACGACCCAGAAGATAGATAGGGCAGCCTACAAAATAAGTACTCTCCTAACCCATAGCCCAAATATTCCGAATTTGTTGGCGGGTCCATTTTGCTCTTGGTTCATGGTGACCTACACTAAACTGAATTTTCCACTAGGGGTTTTCCCATGTATTTTACAGGAAAGATAGATAGGCCACCTATAAAAGTAATTGCCCCCCCTAACCATACCCAAGTTATTCCGAGTTTGATTGGCGATGTCCATTTTGCTCTATGAGTTTCTGGTGACATAACCCTAACCTAAGTGGAATTTTCCTCCAATTGGATGTTTCCATGTATTTTGATCGAGGTAGAAGCATATGGCAGCCTACAAATAAGTCTGATCCTAACTGTACCCAAATATTCCAAGTTTCTTGGCGATGTCCATTTTGCTCTATGAGTTCATGGTGACCTAACCCTAAGTGGAATTTTCCCACTATGGTATTTTCCCATGTATTTTACCTGGAAAGATATATACGGCAGCGTACAAAAGTAAGTACGCTCCTAACCATACCGAAGTTTTCCGAGTTTCTTGTCGATATCCATTTTCCTCTATGAGTTCGTGGTGATCTAATCCTAACTGGAATTTTTCCACTATGGAATTTTCCCATGTATTTTTCCAGGAAAGATAGATAGGGAAGCCTATAAAAGTAAATGCCCCCCTAACCATACCCAAGTATTCCGAGTTTCTTGGCGATGTCCATTTTGCTCTACGAGTTCATGGTGACCTAACCCTAACCCTAAGTGGAATTTTCCTCCAATGGGATTTTCCCATGTATTTTACCAGGTAAGGTAGATAGGGCAGCATACAAAAGTAAGTACGCTCCTAACTGTACCCAAATATTCCGAGTTTCTTGGCGATGTCCATTTTGCTCTATGAGTTCATGGTGACCTAACTCTAAGTGGAATTTTCCCACTATGGAATTTTCCCATGTATTTTACCAGGAAAGATAGATAGGGCAGCCTACAAAAGTAAGTACGCTCCTAACCATACTCAAATATTCCGAGTTTGTTGGCGATGTCCATTTTGCTCTGTGAATTCATGGTGACCTAACCCTAAACCTAAGTGGAATTTTCCACCAATGGGATTTTCCTATGTATTTTACAAGGCAAGATAGGGCAGGCTACAAATGTCGGTGCTCTCCTAACCATACCCAAGCACTCCGAGTTTGTTGGCGATGTCCATTTTGCTCTATGAGTTCATGGTGACCTAACCCTAAGTGGAATTTTCCTCCAATGGGATTTTCCCATGTATTTTACCAGGCAAGATAGATAGGGCAGCCTACAAAAGTAAGTACGCTCCTAACCATACCCAAATATTCCGAGTTTGTTGGCGATGTCCATTTTGCTCTATGAGTTCCTGGTGACCTAACCCTAAGTGGAATTTTCCCACTATGGAATTTTCCCATGTATTTTACCTGGAAAGATATATATGGCAGCGTACAAAAGTAAGTACGCTCCTAACCATACTGAAGTGTTCCAAGTTTCTTGGTGATGTCCATTTTCCTCTATGAGTTCATGGTGACCTAACCCTAACTGGAATTTTCCCACTATGGAATTTTACTATGTATTTTACCAGGAAAGATAGATAGGGCAGCTTATAAAAGTAAATGCCCCCCTAACCATACCCATGTATTCCAAATTTGTTGGCGATGTCCATTTTGCTCTATGAGTTCATGGTGACCTAACCCTAAACCTAAATGGAATTTTCCGCCAATGGGATTTTCCTATGTATTTTACCAGGCAAGATAGGGCAGGCTACAAATGTCGGTGTTCTCCTAACCATACCCAAACACTCCGAGATTGTTGGCGATGTCCATTTTGCACTATGAGTTCATGGTGACCTAACCCTAACCCTAAGTGCAATTTTCCTCCAATGGGATTTTGCCATGTATTTTACCAGGAAAGATAGATAGGGCAGCCTACAAAAGTAAGTACGCTCCTAACCATACCCAAATATTCCGAGTTTGTTGCCGATGTCCATTTTGCTCTATGAGTTCATGGTGACCTAACCCTAAGTGGAATTTTCCCACTCTGGAATTTTCCCATGTATTTTACCTGGAAAGATATATACGGCAGCGTACAAAAGTAAGTACGCTCCTAACCATACCGAAGTGTTCCGAGTTTCTTGTGGATATCCATTTTCCTCTATGAGTTCATGGTGACCTAACCCTAACTGGAATTATTCCACTATGGAATATTCCCATGTATTTTTCCAGGAAAGATAGATAGGGAAGCCTATAAAAGTAAATGCCCCCCTAACCATACCCAAGTATTCCGAGTTTCTTGGCGATGTCCATTTTGTCCTACGAGTTCATGGTGACCTAACCCTAACCCTAAGTGGAATTTTCCTCCAATGGGATTTTCCCATGTATTTTACCAGGCAAGATAGATAGGGTAGCCTACAAAAGTAAGTACGCTCCTAACTGTACCCAAATATTCCGAGTTTCTTGGCGATGTCCATTTTCCTCTATGAGTTCATGGTGACCTAACCCTAACTGGAATTTTTCCACTATGGAATTTTCCCATGTATTTTACCAGGAAAGATAGATAGGGCATCCTATAAAAGTAAGTGCCCCCCTAACCATACCCAAGTATTCCGAGTTTGTTGGCGATGTCCATTTTGCTCTACGAGTTCATGGTGACCTAACCCTAACCCTAAGTGGAATTTTCCTCCAATGGGATTTTCCCATGTATTTTACCAGGAAAGATAGATAGGGCAGCCTACAAAAGTAAGTACGCTCCTAACCATACCCAAATATTCCGAGTTTCTTGGCGATGTCCATTTTGCTCTATGAGTTCATGGTGACCTAACCCTAACTGGAATTTTTCCACTATGGAATTTTCCCAGGTATTTTACCAGGAAAGATAGATAGGGCAACCTATAAAAGTAAGTGCCCCCCTAACCATACCCAAGTATTCCGAGTTTGTTGGCGATGTCCATTTTTCTCTACGAGTTCATGGTGACCTAACCCTAACACTAAGTGGAATTTTCCTCCAATGGGATTTTCCCATGTATTTTACCAGGCAAGATAGATAGGGCAGCCTACAAAAGTAAGTACGCTCCTAACCATACCCAAATATTCCGAGTTTGTTGGCGATGTCCATTTTGCTCTATGAGTTCCTGGTGACCTAACACTAAGTGGAATTTTCCCACTATGGAATTTTCCCATGTATTTAACCTGGAAAGATATATACGGCAGCGTACAAAAGTAAGTACGCTCCTAACCATACCGAAGTTTTCCGAGTTTCTTGTCGATATCCATTTTCCTCTATGAGTTCATGGTGACCTAACCCTAACTGGAATTTTTCCACTATGGAATTTTCCCATGTATTTTTCCAGGAAAGAGAGATAGGGAAGCCTATAAAAGTAAATGCCCCCCTAACCATACCCAAGTATTCCGAGTTTGTTGGCGATGTCCATTTTGCTCTACGAGTTCATGGTGACCTAACCCTAACCCTAAGTGGAATTTTCCTCCAATGGGATTTTTCCATGTATTTTACCAGGCAAGATAGATAGGGCAGCCTACAAAAGTAAGTACGCTCCTAACTGCACCCAAATATTCCGATTTTGTTGGCGATGTCCATTTTGCTCTATGAGTTCATGGTGACCTAACCCTAACTGGAATTTTTCCACTATGGAATTTTCCCATGTATTTTATCAGGAAAGATAGATAGGGCAACCTATAAAATTAAGTGCCCCCCTAACCATACCCAAGTATTCCGAGTTTGTTGGCGATGTCCATTTTGCTCTATGAGTTCATGGTGACCTAACCCTAACCCTAAGTGGAATTTTCCTCCAATGGGATTTTCTCATGTATTTTACCAGGCAAGATAGATAGGGCAGCCTACAAAAGTAAGTACGCTCCTAACTGTACCCAAATATTCCAAGTTTCTTGGCAATGTCCATTTTGCTCTATGAGTTCCTGGTGACCTAACCCTAAGTGGAATTTTCCCACTATGGAATTTTCCCATGTATGTTCCCTTAAAAGATATATACGGCAGCGTACAAAAGTAAGTACGCTCCTAACCATACCGAAGTTTTCCGAGTTTCTTGTCGATATCCATTTTCCTCTATGAGTTCATGGTGACCTAACCCTAACTGGAATTTTTCCACTATGGAATTTTCCCATGTATTTTTCCAGGAAAGATAGATAGGGAAGCCTATAAAAGTAAATGCCCCCCTAACCATACCCAAGTATTCCGAGTTTCTTGGCGATGTCCATTTTGCTCTATGAGTTCATGGTGACCTAACCCTAACCCTACATTGGAATTTTCCTCATGGGATTTTCCCTTGTATTTTACCAGGTAAGGTATATGGGCAGCCTACAAAAGTAAGTACGCTCCTAACTGTACCAAATATTCGAGTTTCTTGCGATGTCCATTTTGCTCTATGAGTTCATGGTGACCTAACTCTAAGTGGAATTTCCCCACTATGAATTTTCCCATGTATTTACCGGAAAGATAGATGGCAGCAAGGCCTACAAAGTAAGTACGCTCCTAACCATACTCAAATATTCCGATTGTTGGCGATGTCCATTTTTGCTCTGTGAATTCTGTGTGACCTAACCCTAAACTAAGTGGAATTTTCCACCATGGGAATTTCTATGTATTTTACAAGGCAAAGATAGCGCAGGCTACAAAGGTCAGTGCCCTCCTAAGCATACCCAAGCACTCCGAGTTTGTTGGCGATGTCCTTTTTGCTCTATGAGTTCATGGTGACCTAACCCTAACCCTAAGTGGAATTTTCCTCCAATGGGATTTTCCCATGTGTTTTATTTTACAAGGCAAGATAGGGCAGGCTACAAATGTCGGTGCTCTCCTAACCATACCCAAGCACTCCGAGTTTGTTGGCGATGTCCATTTTGCTCTATGAGTTCATGGTGACCTAACCCTAAGTGGAATTTTCCTCCAATGGGATTTTCCCATGTATTTTACCAGGCAAGATAGATAGGGCAGCGTACAAAAATAAGTACGCTCCTAACCATACCGAAGTTTTCCGAGTTTCTTGTCGATATCCATTTTCCTCTATGAGTTCGTGGTGACCTAATCCTAACTGGAATTTTTCCACTATGGAATTTTCCCATGTATTTTTCCAGGAAAGATAGATAGGGAAGCCTATAAAAGTAAATGCCCCCCTAACCATACCCAAATATTCCGAGTTTGTTGGCGATGTCCGTTTTGCTCTGTGAATTCATGGTGACCTAACCCTAAATGGAATTTTCCACCAATGGGATTTTCCTATGTATTTTACCAGGCAAGATAGGGCAGGCTACAAATGTCGGTGCTCTCCTAACCATACCCAAGCACTCCGAGTTTGTTGGCGATGTCCATTTTGCTCTATGAGTTCATGGTGACCTAACCCTAAGTGGAATTTTCCTCCAATGGGATTTTCCCATGCATTTTACCAGGCAAGATAGATAGGGCAGCCTACAAAAGTAAGTACGCTCCTAACCATACCCAAATATTCCGAGTTTGTTGGCGATGTCCATTTTGCTCTATGAGTTCCTGGTGACCTAACCCTAAGTGCAATTTTCCTCCAATGGGATTTTCCCATGTATTTTACCAGGCAAGATAGATAGGGCAGCGTACAAAAGTAAGTACGCTCCTAACCATACTGAAGTGTTCCAAGTTTCTTGGTGATGTCCATTTTCCTCTCTGAGTTCATGGTGACCTAACCCTAACTGGAATTTTTCCACTATGGAATTTTACCATGTATTTTACCAGGAAAGATAGATAGGGCAGCTTATAAAAGTAAATGCCCCCCTAACCATACCCATGTATTCCAAATTTGTTGGCGATGTCCATTTTGCTCTATGAGTTCATGATGACCTAACCCTAAACCTAAATGGAATTTTCCGCCAATGGGATTTTCCTATGTATTTTACCAGGCAAGATAGGGCAGGCTACAAATGTCGGTGTTCTCCTAACCATACCCAAATACTCCGAGTTTTTTGGCGATGTCCATTTTGCTCTATGAGTTCATGGTGACCTAACCCTAACCCTAAGTGCAATTTTCCTCCAATGGGATTTTCCCATGTATTTTACCAGGAAAGATAGATAGGGCAGCCTACAAAAGTAAGTACGCTCCTAACCATACCCAAATATTCCGAGTTTCTTGGCGATGTCCATTTTGCTCTATGAGTTCATGGTGACCTAACCCTAACCCTAAGTGGAATTTTCCTCCAATGGGATTTTCCCATGTATTTTACCAGGAAAGATAGATAGGGCAGCCTACAAAAGTAAGTACGCTCCTAACCATACCCAAATATTCCGAATTTGTTGGCGATGTCCATTTTGCTCTATGAGTTCATGGTGACCTAACCCTAACTGGAATTTTTCCACTAAGGGGTTTTCCCATGTATTTTACCAGGAAAGATAGATAGGGCAACCTATAAAAGTAAGTGCCCCCCTAATCATACCCAAGTATTCCGAGTTTGTTGGCGATGTCCATTTTGCTCTATGAGTTCATGGTGACCTAACCCTAACCCTAAGTGGAATTTTCCTCCAATGGGATTTTCCCATGTATTTTACCAGGTAAGATAGATAGGGCAGCCTACAAAAGTAAGTACGCTCCTAACTGTACCCAAATTTCCAAGTTTCTTGGCGATGTCCATTTTGCTCTATGAGTTCATGGTGACCTAACCCTAAGTGGAATTTTCCCACTATGGAATTTTCCCATGTATTTTACCTGGAAAGATATATACGGCAGCGTACAAAAGTAAGTACGCTCCTAACCATACCGAAGTTTTCCGAGTTTCTTGTCGATATCCATTTTCCTCTATGAGTTCGTGGTGACCTAACCCTAACTGGAATTTTTCCACTATGGAATTTTACCATGTATTTTACCAGGAAAGATAGATAGGGCAGCTTATAAAAGTAAATGCCCCCCTAACCATACCCATGTATTCCAAATTTGTGGGCGATGTCCATTTTGCTCTATGAGTTCATGGTGACCTAACCCTAAACCTAAATGGAATTTTCCGCCAATGGGATTTTCCTATGTATTTTACCAGGCAAGATAGGGCAGGCTACAAATGTCGGTGTTCTCCTAACCATACCCAAATACTCCGAGTTTGTTGGCGATGTCCATTTTGCTCTATGAGTTCATGGTGACCTAACCCTAACCCTAAGTGCAATTTTCCTCCAATGGGATTTTCCCATGTATTTTACCAGGAAAGATAGATAGGGCAGCCTACAAAAGTAAGTACGCTCCTAACCATACCCAAATATTCCGAGTTTGTTGCCGATGTCCATTTTGCTCTATGAGTTCATGGTGACCTAACCCTAACCCTAAGTGGAATTTTCCTCCAATGGGATTTTCCCATGTATTTTACCAGGAAAGATAGATAGGGCAGCCTACAAAAGTAAGTACGCTCCTAACCATACCCAAATATTCCGAATTTGTTGGCGATGTCCATTTTGCTCTATGAGTTCATGGTGACCTAACCCTAACTGGAATTTTTCCACTAAGGGGTTTTCCCATGTATTTTACCAGGAAAGATAGATAGGGCAACCTATAAAAGTAAGTGCCCCCCTAATCATACCCAAGTATTCCGAGTTTGTTGGCGATGTCCATTTTGCTCTATGAGTTCATGGTGACCTAACCCTAACCCTAAGTGGAATTTTCCTCCAATGGGATTTTCCCATGTATTTTACCAGGTAAGATAGATAGGGCAGCCTACAAAAGTAAGTACGCTCCTAACTGTACCCAAATTTCCAAGTTTCTTGGCGATGTCCATTTTGCTCTATGAGTTCATGGTGACCTAACCCTAAGTGGAATTTTCCCACTATGGAATTTTCCCATGTATTTTACCTGGAAAGATATATACGGCAGCGTACAAAAGTAAGTACGCTCCTAACCATACCGAAGTTTTCCGAGTTTCTTGTCGATATCCATTTTCCTCTATGAGTTCATGGTGACCTAACCCTAACTGGAATTTTTCCACTATGGAATTTTCCCATGTATTTTACCAGGAAAGATAGATAGGGAAGCCTATAAAAGTAAGTGCCCCCCCTAACCATACCCAAGTATTCCGAGTTTCTTGGCGATGTCCATTTTGCTCTACGAGTTCATGGTGACCTAACCCTAACCCTAAGTGGAATTTTCCTCCAATGGGATTTTCCCATGTATTTTACCAGGTAAGGTAGATAGGGCAGCCTACAAAAGTAAGTACGCTCCTAACTGTACCCAAATATTCCGAGTTTCTTGGCAATGTCCATTTTGCTCTATGAGTTCATGGTGACCTAACTCTAAGTGGAATTTTCCCGCTATGGAATTTTCCCATGTATTTTACCAGGAAAGATAGATAGGGCAGCCTACAAAAGTAAGTACGCTCCTAACCATACTCAAATATTCCGAGTTTGTTGGCGATGTCCATTTTGCTCTGTGAATTCATGGTAACCTAACCCTAAACCTAAGTGGAATTTTCCACCAATGGGATTTTCCTATGTATTTTACAAGGCAAGATAGGGCAGGCTACAAATGTCGGTGCTCTCCTAACCATACCCAAGCACTCCGAGTTTGTTGGCGATGTCCATTTTGCTCTATGAGTTCATGGTGACCTAACCCTAAGTGGAATTTTCCTCCAATGGGATTTTCCCATGTATTTTACCAGGCAAGATAGATAGGGCAGCGTACAAAAATAAGTACGCTCCTAACCATACCGAAGTTTTCCGAGTTTCTTGTCGATATCCATTTTCCTCTATGAGTTCGTGGTGACCTAATCCTAACTGGAATTTTTCCACTATGGAATTTTCCCATGTATTTTTCCAGGAAAGATAGATAGGGAAGCCTATAAAAGTAAATGCCCCCCTAACCATACCCAAATATTCCGAGTTTGTTGGCGATGTCCGTTTTGCTCTGTGAATTCATGGTGACCTAACCCTAAATGGAATTTTCCACCAATGGGATTTTCCTATGTATTTTACCAGGCAAGATAGGGCAGGCTACAAATGTCGGTGCTCTCCTAACCATACCCAAGCACTCCGAGTTTGTTGGCGATGTCCATTTTGCTCTATGAGTTCATGGTGACCTAACCCTAAGTGGAATTTTCCTCCAATGGGATTTTCCCATGCATTTTACCAGGCAAGATAGATAGGGCAGCCTACAAAAGTAAGTACGCTCCTAACCATACCCAAATATTCCGAGTTTGTTGGCGATGTCCATTTTGCTCTATGAGTTCCTGGTGACCTAACCCTAAGTGCAATTTTCCTCCAATGGGATTTTCCCATGTATTTTACCAGGCAAGATAGATAGGGCAGCGTACAAAAGTAAGTACGCTCCTAACCATACTGAAGTGTTCCAAGTTTCTTGGTGATGTCCATTTTCCTCTATGAGTTCATGGTGACCTAACCCTAACTGGAATTTTTCCACTATGGAATTTTACCATGTATTTTACCAGGAAAGATAGATAGGGCAGCTTATAAAAGTAAATGCCCCCCTAACCATACCCATGTATTCCAAATTTGTTGGCGATGTCCATTTTGCTCTATGAGTTCATGATGACCTAACCCTAAACCTAAATGGAATTTTCCGCCAATGGGATTTTCCTATGTATTTTACCAGGCAAGATAGGGCAGGCTACAAATGTCGGTGTTCTCCTAACCATACCCAAATACTCCGAGTTTTTTGGCGATGTCCATTTTGCTCTATGAGTTCATGGTGACCTAACCCTAACCCTAAGTGCAATTTTCCTCCAATGGGATTTTCCCATGTATTTTACCAGGAAAGATAGATAGGGCAGCCTACAAAAGTAAGTACGCTCCTAACCATACCCAAATATTCCGAGTTTGTTGCCGATGTCCATTTTGCTCTATGAGTTCATGGTGCCATAACCCTAACCCTAATGAATTGTTCCTCAATGGATTTTCCTATCCATGTATGTTACCAGGCAAGATAGATAGGGCAGCCTACAAAGTAAGTCACGCTCTAACCATACCCAATATTCCGAATTTGTGTGCGATTCCCTTTTGCTCTATGAGTTCATGGTACGCTAACCTACTGGAATTTTTCACTAAGGGGTTTTCCATGTATTTTACCAGTGAAAGATGATAGGGCACCTATAAAAGTAAGTGCCCCCCTAATCATCCCAAATTATTCCGAGTTTGTTGGCGAGGTCCATTTTGCTCTATGTGTTCATGGTGACCTAACCCTAACCCTAAGTGGAATTTTCCTCCAATGGTGTTTTCCCATGTATTTTACCAGGAAACATAGATAGGTCAGCCTAGAAAAGTCAGTGCCCTCCTAACCATATCCAAGCACTCCCAATTTGTTGGCGAGGTCCATTTTGCTCTGTGTTCATGGTGACCTAACCCTAACCCTAAGTGGAATTTTCCTCCAATGGCATTTTCCCATTTATTTTACCTGGAAAGATAGATAGGGCAGCGTACAAAAATAAGTACGCTCCTAACCATACCAAAGTGTTCCGAGTTTCTTGGCTATATCCATTTGCCTCTATGAGTTCATGGTGACCTAACCCTAACTGGAATTTTTTCACTATGGAATTTTCCCATGTATTTTTTCCAGGAGAATAGATAGGGAAAGCCTATAAAATTAAATGCCCCCCTAACATAGGGCCAATTATTCCGAGTTTGTTGGCGAGGTCCATTTTGCTCTATGTGTTCATGGTGACCTAACCCTAACCCTAAGTGGAATTTTCCTCCAATGGGATTTTCCCATGTATTTTACCAGGTAAGGTAGATAGGGCAGCCTACAAAAGTAAGTACGCTCCTAACTGTACCCAAATAGTCCGAGTTTCTTGGCGATGTCCATTTTGCTCTATGAGTTCATGGTGACCTAACTCTAAGTGGAATTTTCCCACTATGGAATTTTCCCATGTATTTTACCAGGAAAGATAGATAGGGCAGCCTACAAAAGTAAGTACGCTCCTAACCATACTCTAATATTCCGAGTTTGTTGGCGATGTCCATTTTGCTCTGTGAATTCATGGTGACCTAACCCTAAACCTGAGTGGAATTTTCCACCAATGGGATTTTCCTATGTATTTTACAAGGCAAGATAGGGCAGGCTACAAATGTCGGTGCTCTCCTAACCATACCCAAGCACTCCGAGTTTGTTGGCGATGTCCATTTTGCTCTATGAGTTCATGGTGACCTAACCCTAAGTGGAATTTTCCTCCAATGGGATTTTCCCATGTATTTTACCAGGCAAGATAGATAGGGCAGCCTACAAAAGTAAGTATGCTCCTAACCATACCAAATATTCCGAGTTTGTTGGCGATGTCCATTTTGCTCTATGAGTTCCTGGTGACCTAACCCTAAGTGGAATTTTCCCACTATGGAATTTTCCCATGTATTTAACCTGGAAAGATATATGCGGCAGCGTACAAAAGTAAGTACGCTCCTAACCATACCGAAGTTTTCTGAGTTTCTTGTCGATATCCATTTTCCTCTATGAGTTCGTGGTGACCTAATCCTAACTGGAATTTTTCCACTATGGAATTTTCCCATGTATTTTTCCAGGAAAGATAGATAGGGAAGCCTATAAAAGTAAATGCCCCCCTAACCATACCCAAATATTCCGAGTTTGTTGGCGATGTCCGTTTTGCTCTGTGAATTCATGGTGACCTAACCCTAAATGGGAATTTTCCACCAATGGGATTTTCCTATGTATTTTACCAGGCAAGATAGGGCAGGCTACAAATGTCGGTGCTCTCCTAACCATACCCAAGCACTCCGAGTTTGTTGGCGATGTCCATTTTGCTCTATGAGTTCATGGTGACCTAACCCTAACCCTAAGTGCAATTTTCCTCCAATGGGATTTTCCCATGTATTTTACCAGGAAAGATAGATAGGGCAGCCTACAAAAGTAAGTACGCTCCTAACCATACCCAAGTATTCAGAGTTTTTTGGTGATGTCCATTTTGCTCTATGAGTTTATGGCGACCTAACCCTAACCCTAAGTGGAATTTTCCTCCAATGGGATTTTCCCATGTATTTTACCAGGCAAGATAGATAGGGCAGCCTACAAAAGTAAGTACGCTCCTAACCATACCCAAATATTCCGAGTTTGTTGGCGATGTCCATTTTGCTCTATGAGTTCCTGGTGACCTAACCCTAAGTGGAATTTTCCCACTCTGGAATTTTCCCATGTATTTTACCAGGAAAAATAGATAGGGCAGCTTATAAAAGTAAATGCCCCCCTAACCATACCCATGTATTCCAAATTTGTTGGCAATGTCCATTTTGCTCTATGAGTTCATGGTGACCTAACCCTAAACCTAAATGGAATTTTCCACCAATGGGGTTTTCCTATGTATTTTACCAGGCAAGATAGGGCAGGCTACAAATGTCGGTGCTCTCCTAACCATACCCAAACACTCCGAGTTTGTTGGCGATGTCCATTTTGCTCTATGAGTTCATGGTGACCTAACCCTAACCCTAATTGGAATTTTCCTCCAATGGGATTTTCCCATGTATTTTACCAGGAAAGATAGATAGGGCAGTCTACAAAAGTAAGTACGCTCCTAACCATACCCAAATATTCCGAGTTTGTTGCCGATGTCCATTTTGCTCTATGAGTTCATGGTGACCTAACCCTAACCCTAAGTGGAATTTTCCCACTCTGGAATTTTCCCATGTATTTTACCAGGAAAAATAGATAGGGCAGCTTATAAAAGTAAATGCCCCCCTAACCATACCCATGTATTCCAAATTTGTTGGCAATGTCCATTTTGCTCTATGAGTTCATGGTGACCTAACCCTAAACCTAAATGGAATTTTCCACCAATGGGGTTTTCCTATGTATTTTACCAGGCAAGATAGGGCAGGCTACAAATGTCAGTGCTCTCCTAACCATACCCAAGTATTCCGAGTTTCTTGGCGATGTCCATTTTGCCCTACGTGTTCATGGTGACCTAACCCTAACCCTAAGTGGAATTTTCCTCCAATGGGATTTTCCCATGTATTTTACTAGGAAAGATAGATAGGGCAGCCTACAAAAGTAAGTACGCTCCTACATACCCAAATATTCCGAGTTTGTTGGCGATGTCCATTTTGCTCTATGAGTTCATGGTGACCTAACCCTAACCCTAAGTGTAATTTTCCCACTATGGAATTTTCCCATGTATTTTACCAGGAAAAATAGATAGGGAAGCCTACAAAAGTAAATGCCCCCCTTTCCATACCCAAGCACTCCAAATTTGTTGGCGATGTCCATTTTGCTCTTTGAGTTCATGGTGACCTAACCCTAACCCTAAGTGGAATTTTCCTCCAATGGGATCTTTCCATGAATTTTACCAGGAAAGATAGATAGGGCAGCCTACAAAAGTAAGCATGCTCCTAACCATACCCAAGTATTCCGAGTTTGTTGGCGATGTCCATTTTGCTCTATGAGTTCATGGTGACCTAACCCTAACCCTAAGTGGAATTTTCCCACTATGGAATTTTCCCATGTATTTTACTAGGAAAAATAGATAGGGCAGCCTACAAAAATAAATGCCCCCTATTCATAACCAAACACTCCAAATTTCTTGGCGATCTCCATTTTGCTCTATGAGTTCATGGTGACCTAACCCTAACTCTAAATGGAATTTTCCCACTATGGAATTTTGCCATGTATTTTACCAGGAAAGATAGATAGGGCAGCCTAGAAAGGTAATTACGCACCTAACCATACCCACGTATTCCGAGTTTTTTTGGAGATGTCCATTTTCCTCTATGAGTTCATGGTGACCTAACCCTAACCCTTAGTGGAATTTTCCTCCAATGGGATTTTCCCATGTATTTTACCTGGAAAGATAGATAGGGCAGCCTACAAAAGTCAGTGCCCTCCTAACCATACCCAAGAAGTCTGAGTTTGTTGGCGATCTCCATTTTGCTCTATGAATTCATGGAGACCTAACCCTTAGTGGAATTTTCTTCCAATCGTATTTTCCCATGTATTTTACCAGGAGACATAGTTACGGCAGACTAGAAAAGCAAGTGCCCTCTTAACCATACTCAAGTATTTCAAATTTGTTGGCAAAGTCTATTTTTGTATCTGAGTTCTAACCCTAAGTCCATGGTGGCACAACTATGTCACGCATGGCACATGTGGCACTAAAAACCCTGTCCGTGGGCACGCGGGCTGTCGCCCCAGTCCTAGGCCTTCAGCTTGGTTTTATGAAACCTTTTTGCTTTAAGCCTTCACTGCTGTGTGCAAAACGAAGGCTCAATCAATCAATTTCAACTTCTCACAAGAAAAAAAAGATCTCGTAAAGTTGGAAATCATTAATTGGAGCATCCAACGATACATAAGTTGGTTTTGGGTTGCAGTTTGGGCACTCAGTCTCTAAAAGGTTCGCCATCACTGACTTAGTCTATTTCAGGCAACAATTGTAGCATTTCCTCCTTCATTAAGTAGATTGGACTGAGAGTGAATTTTTGGCATCAAGTCCAGTAGTCTTTCATGACTTAGAATGTATTTGAACTTGATTTCCTTGATCCTAATTCAATAACTTATTTAATGTACCACTTTGACTCTCCATTTTCTTTTTCACATTTGCCACAGGATTCTGTAGTCAACCAGTTTAAAAATACTTTTCTGGAGCTTGTCACAATTTCCTTTTTTACCATCCAGAGTAGTTCACAATCATCTGCAAACTTTGAGAACTCAGTCTAAGTTGGAATCATTTATAAACAACTAAAAAAGCACCAGCCCTAACATAGATGCTTGAAGTCCTCCATTTCTTACATCTCTCTGTTCAGAAAATGTCCTATTTATTTCTATTTTTGCTTTCTTCTTTGCTTTGCTTTTTTAGTCAATTAGTAGACCATAAAAAGACAACTTCTCTTACCTCATGTCTCCTAAATTTACTCAAAATTGTTTGATGAGAAACATTATTAGTATCAAATAGAAGTTTTATCTTCATCTTATAAATAACTGGATGATTTGTCATAGGAATTTCCCTATCTCCACCAAGATATCTTGGAATTCACCAGTTTTTACTAATGTGACATCCTATTATTTACAATATTTTGCTTAGAGTACTTTGATAAATCTGTTCATTTAATTATTTGGTGAAAAGCCAACCAGTTGATAGCATATACCTATCAAAATACAAAACAGTATATAAATATTAAAAAGTTAGAGTTAAAAGTTTAGATAGAAAATTTTCCTTGTGACAGAAATTTAATATCTTTGTCTATGGATAATTCATGTAATCTCCTTAGCATTAAATGTTTTTGTTAGAGAGCTATAGTCCTCATAATCTGCTTATAGCAGCCATTCATTGATCAGCAGGCTACCAGATTAGAGTCATCTAAAATCTTTTTAGAACAGCTGCTCTGAACAGGTTATCTCAACCCAGAGATGCTGGCTGCAAAATACAATTTGGGGGTTCCAGGTAAGATTCTGTTCCAGTTAGTATAAAAGGGAATATGTTTATTTATTGTGGCTATTTATTTATAAAATTTATTTGCCGCCCATCTTATATCCAACAACTCTGGATGGCTTTATTTGTTGTGGCTATATATTTATAAATCATAAACATATCTCTTTATAAATAGTAATCATGCTAAAGCAAAGGTGATAGTAACACAGTAATTATTGGTTGGTAACTTTAAGTATAACTCTGCTTGATACATAAACTTCCAAGAGATGGGTCAGATGTTTTATCTAAATTATTAACTTATTTTAGAAAAATAATAACATTTCAACAGTCATGTATTATTTCATAACTTGGTATATTGATTTTAGTAGGTCTGCTTTATACAAATTAATTTGAGTCCTGCCCATTAGTATGCAAATTGTTTTAATAGAATCAAAATTAACAGTAACACAAGGCTGTAACATCTATAAGCATAGAAATGTTACCATAGCAACTCCATTTTATTGCATTGTTTAATCAATTTATATCTAAACTTTGAGGATGCTAAAGACAGGATAGATATTATTTTTGATGATTTAGAAAGTGGCTACACTAAATCACCAATGATTTTTGCAGATATTTCTCCATTTCTGGAAAATATGTAAACTATCGATAATCTGAAAGGTTTTAATTTAGAAAAGAAATTATGTGTGTCTGCTTCTTTAGATTTGTATGACTAAGGAATATAGAGGCATACTGTACATCCAGTATGAAAGCCATTATAATTTGACATCCTATAGATATGTTGGAGCTGAGACTTTTAGAATTATCAAGCAGCATAATCAAATTTGCAACTCAGCAATTTTAGAATGCTATCCTATGGAACAAAATTACAATACCATTATGTTATGGTTCATATAATTGCTCAGTCAACATTTATTAGGAGTTTTAGGACAAGCTCAGCACTATTTACACACTACAAAAGTTTTCAAGACTTTTGGAGGGCAGACTAGCTATAGATATAGGTACAGATAAATTAAAACTATAGCCTTTCTGTATTACTATTCTTTAATTACTCCTTGAAATTGAAATTTTCCACTTCAAAATGCAGTGTGTTCTTCATATGGTTCTTGCACATTATTTACAGCATTTCTAAGCCATGACTGAATATCCTTGGCAGCAGGTGCTACATCATGGAATCAGTCCACATGTTAAGGAAGAGTGATGAGGTTGCCTTGTATATAATTGCAATAGAATGCACCGTGATTAAGAGATGTCTATTTTATGTTCTTGGCCCTCCCTGCAAAACCCAGAATGGAGCCCTCAGGAGTTTTCCCTCCTAAAGTGTATGACTGTTTAGGATTGATGCTCACTCTGTATGTTCCTAAAGTATATTTCTAACATATCAGTACACATAATTAAAGCTGTGTTATACATTTGAATTTGCCATGAACATTTTTTTCTGACCATTAAAATATTTCACAGTAGGGAAGTCTTTTCTATCTGGAAAAAAAGGGAATTATGTTCCTGTCATGTGCCAATTGGTATGATCCTTTTCTGTAATGTTATGGTATTGTTTTGAATGTTTAATTTGTGGGATGTTTCATCCATTTCCAACAGTGTGTATTTTCACCATACTCATAATATCCACTAATGCTTTATTTCCTCCTTGAATTTTCAATATCATTTTCTTTTCTCTTTCTTTTCTCAATTTATATGCATTCATTTCCCAGGTTTATTTGCAAACTAAAAGTTCTTCTGTTTCAAATATTTTAATTTTGTCTTTATATCTATTAGCATAAATAATTATTGTTATAGAAGTTTAATCTGGTATATAATAGTTGCATCTGTCAATTACTTTTGTAAATCATTTTCTTTCTTTTTAATTTCACCCAAAATGGTCTGCATTTTTTCTTGAGACCTTTTTTTAAACTCTTGATTATGATGAATTAAAATAAGCTCACATAAAAGCTTTACTGGCATCCCAAATGGTCTTTTAGTCCATTCCTTTATCTAAGTTGCTACCAAAGAGTTCAGTTAGTTTCTTCGTACAGTTGTCCATTACCAAGCCTTCGTTTAGTCTCTATCTAAAAGTTGTAGATTTTCTCTTAAGCATCAAATTGATAGGGTTGTGATCAGAAGAAGCCTTAAGTAGAACCTCCATCTTAGAGATTTTATTTGCAAGATTCTTAGAAATCCATA
Organism: Crotalus tigris; assembly: GCF_016545835.1. Lineage (NCBI taxonomy): Eukaryota > Metazoa > Chordata > Lepidosauria > Squamata > Viperidae > Crotalus > Crotalus tigris. The sequence continues at coordinate 22,870 of NW_024097657.1, forward strand.
TCATAGCAATTCTTTAAAAGTATCTATGTATTTCTGAAAAATAAATATATATCCTAGAAGTACCATAACTCTGTTTCCAAGTATCCACCAAGAACAGATTGTTCATCATATATTTAAAAAGATTCTGGAAAATTGCCTTGGTTAAGTTTAATTTCCTTATCTGAAATTCTATAAAACTGTGGAGCAACTACTTCATTCCAATCCCCCATTATGCACCAGTTCTCATATGAAAACAGTCATTTGGTCCATAAGATAATTAAAAAGCTCTGCTTTATGACTTCTGGTCTGATACCATCACGAGATGGGTGGAAGAAACCGGGGCTCCGGCTTCTTAGCCCGAATTCATTTGGTCCAGCAATCCCAAGGGGTCAGAAAGTTGTCCTGAAGGGGCATCGAAGAAGAAGGAAAACTTTGGGACTTTGGACCAGATGGCAGTCGGTCCAAATGAACCGAAGAACCTCTTCAAAAGGACAGAAGAAAGGCTGCCTGTAAGCACAGGCAGTCCAAGTCATCATCAGCTGGAAAAAAAGGTGTTGCGGCGCGCCACAGAACAGCTGATTGTCAACAAGGTGCTGAAACTGGAGTGAGATTGTTTTTATTCCTCTTCCTTATGGACTTGGAAAGAGTGATCCCCTGATTGGAAAAAATCTCCACAGTAAAGACCCCAGAAAGACTAGGGGAGAAGGGAGTTAAAAACGGCGAGAAACTACAAGAGGTGGAAGGAATTTAAGGAATATAAAAAAATACCTAAAAATGGAACTCAGACTGACTTAAAGAAAAACTGTTTAACCCCCAGGATGTGGGAAATCTTTTTAGATTCAATTTTCAGGGGAAATAACTTAAAGAGAACTTTAAAAAAAAACTTTGAAAAAACCTTTTAAACCCAGATATAGACAGTATAGTGAATAAGGATATCTAGTGGTGAAAGGAGATACTACAGCAATACCAAATATTAATAGAACTTGAAAAGTTTTTGACCTTAAAAAGCTCTGCTTTATTCTCATTTGGAAAATAGAGGGCAGCAATTACAGATTTAATCCCTTACATTTCAGCCTAATATGAAATGTAACTACTATGTTCCTCTGCCAATAATTTCGGTTCAAGTCTGGATTAATATACCAAACTACTTCATTAAACTTTTTTAAACTTACTGATATAAATTCTTCACTCAAAGTCTTACAGATCAGATACTTCACATCTAGTTTGTGTGTGTGTGTGTGTGTGTTTTGGAAACAAATTTGTCTTATTTTAGTTTTCTCAAATAGTGAAAAGATTTGGGTGAGGAGATTTTTCACTATTGTTGAAAAATAAAAATTATTCCCTGAAGTTTATCCCAGCAAAACGGAATCCTTTTCTGCTTCAAAAATATCTGATAGGAAAAAATAATTTTTCCTCTCATGGAAAATCCTCATGGGAATTGCCTTCAAAATAGCAGCCTTTAATTCAAAGAAGGAAGCCCTTCATTTATAAGTTCAACCAATTGGTGGCACAGCAGATTTTTTAAAAAAAAACCCAAAGCCTGTTGCAGATTCATTAAGAAGTAAAATTTCAATTTTCAGTCCTTCAAAAATAAAAATTAATTCTGTTTAAATACTTTTAGTCTCTTTTATTTCCAAATTTTGAGAGTCAAAAAAATACCAGTAAAATTTTCCAACTTTTTAATTGAAATGTAGCCAATGAAGAAAAACTCCAAAGAGAAGTTTATTTGTCCCAAAGAGTCTCTCTTTAGCTGCAAAAATGAATAAATCCAAAAATTGGTTTAGAAACAAGGAAGGTCAGTTTTAGTTCTATAGATTTGGCTACATCACAGCTGTAAACTTGATGAAAATCCTTCTCCCCTCCCATCGCTCAACTTACTCATGAGAAGCAACAATGCTTGGGCCATGTTGATAAATGTCTAGTGTCCTCCTTTGATCTGGAGGAAGAAAGGCCTCCTGCTATACAGGGAGCAAAATAAGCTGTGATATCATCTTCAAGAGCATCTAAACCAGGGGTAGTCAACCTTGGCTCTTTTATGACTCGTGGACTTCAACTCCCAGAATTCCTGAGCCAGCTGGGAATTGAAGTCCACGAGTCATAAAAGAGCCAAGGTTGACTACCTCTGAATTCTAAACTGCCATTTTCCCCACCAGAAGTCCAAGATAGTAACACTCCTTGACAGTCAGAACATCCCTGTACATCAGAATAGACGCCACATTGACCATGTGTACTGCATCATATATTGGCCCTGTGACAAATCTAGATCACCATAGATGTTCAGTACTCCTGAGTTGCCCCAGTCAAACCACATCAAAGTTAATGTTGAAGTCCATCAGCACTAATTTTGAGGGTTTCCAGTGTCAGCGCTGTCCTTTTCATGTACCATGTCTGGTTTATTGTTCTATATAGTGTCCTACTGGGGAGGCCAACCTACCTCCCTGACCTAGTCTCTGTTACCCAAATTAAGATTTGATTATGATTTTGACTATGAAGACCTTTCAAAGAAGCTGTTCTTACTGCAGGAAACAATTCTTATCAACCTTGGAATAACTTAGATTACAGTTAAGGAAAAAAAAAACTGCAGAATATTGGTTTGCATTTAAAGAGATGGAATTGTTGCTGGATAGCATGTTTTGTATCATTAAATATTATCACAAAGTCTTGAAAGTAGTTCAGCCAAAAGAAAAGCTGCTTTATTTATGTCTAATAGAGTTGTTGCAACTGACATGACCATATCTGGGATTAATTGCATTTCTCTTCATTTAAGCCAATGGGGTGAGGAGTGGATTGCCCAATTATTTAGATAAGCAATGTATCTATTTATTGCTAGACTGAAAAAGTTATCTCACAGCCATTAGGCTGTGACTGGGTTGTGTTTAGGGGTCATTGTGTGTATATACAAAATTGCTGAGAAGGTTTGCTTTCTCTCAGTCTCATCTTTTTGTCCAATTCCAGACATAGCAAAAGTAGATGCTTTCCCTGATGGGAAAATCCAGGCTGAGCTATGAAGAAAAAGGAAATTAAAAAAAACAAAAAACAAAAACCAAATTCACGAATGTTATGTTGATTGTAATATTGTAACACCTTTTTAATGTTAAGCTGTGTTTGTGGGATTGCAATTTTAAAAACACTTTTTGTAGCAAGAAACAGAAACCAAATGACTTTGCGTTTTGGGTTCCTGTTAAGCAACCTGTTTCTCCCCCTTGAATTAGCAGTGTTAAAGCACAAGCAGGTGGGGTCCAGATGTAGACCAGGAGGGAGGTGAACTCTGTATTGTTGAACATTTTATTTGAAACATGCTGGTTGAGTGATTTGGCTTCGTGGATATTTGTATAGCTCCTTCTCTGTATGCTTAGCAAACTAGCACTTTGAGAGTTAAGTGTTTTTCTGCAGCTCAGTTGATTTATGAGACTGGGAGCCAACACAATATTTTAATCACCATAAATGGTCAGTATTGCTGAGCATGTATGTCTGCGAAGGATTCAGGCTAGGCGTTATTTGGCTGCCTTATTGTAAAGCTCTGGCAAACAGACTCCTTTGGCCGATTTAAATCTCTTTTCCTGAAACTAAACATTAGGGATTATGTCCCCGCTGTACTAAATTTGGATTTAGTTTATTTTGATTAGAATTTAGTGATGAGAAAATAAAGCCACTGTTTGATTAGTTTTAAATTTGCAAGTTTTCTGTTATAAAGGGAGAAAAGCTATTGAAATGATAATCAATCATTTGATGGACAGGAAATAGGCAACACAGTCAGCTCAGTACAGTCAACACCAGAACCAAGACAAGAAGAAAAATATATTGAAAGTTGTGAATAAGTATTAAGAAATGAATGCACATTCCCCCTTTTGTATTTTTAATATCTGCAAAGGTTTTCACAAAAATGTCCAAAAATGTGGCCCAATTTCTCAGGCTTTCAGGACCTGCTAAAGTTTTGAGAACAGAAGGACTTGTGACAGCAATATTTATAGGAGATTTTCGAAGACTAAGAATAGAAATTTGGCCACTCTTGGGCACAACAGGGAATTCCTCAAATCTAAAAAAAAAAAAGACATTTTCTCAGTCTATTCTGAGAAATCATTCCACATTTACACTATGTTATATGTTTATCCATAAATAGTGTGGGGAAAGAGATCTATCTACATATTATATATAGCAGTTTCTCCTCTCCTTTGCCCCTCTTCCCCCATATTTTGATTACATTTGGAGGCACTTAACATAACCTGGCCATATGAGAAATAAATGAGAGATTACTTTTATGAATTACCCATGTAAGATTGCTGAAAGTTGAAAGGGAATAAAAGAAAATGTGAATCAAACCATGGGTCTTTGAAATCTTAACTCTTCGATGAGATGCAATGTTTGTGCAATATTAAGAGCAGTAGAAGTCCATGGATTGGCTAAGAAATGCTAGCAGCAATGATTACTGCCTTCCCGTTTGCATTGCTGGATGAATCAGACTGCCAGCCAGTCCGATACTAATATGAGTTCTTGAAGTATATTGTTAAGCAAGTGAAGAAACATTAGGAAGGTACTTTAGTGCATTCCCATTTTAGTACATCAATCCCCAGAAAGGGGAATGTAGAATCTTGAAATTGGCACGTGAATTAATATCCTTTCAATTCCCTGATAGTTTTGGCTGTGATCATGGGAAACTGTCATATGGGCAGAAGAAAATAAAGTAGAGCAGAGGGCACTTTCTACATTCTGAAAAAAGTATTCTCTGGAAGAAGCACTTGAACCTAAATCTCTGGGGAGCTGACTCAAGGAGCATTGTATGCCACTCACAGTTGGGATGCTAATAAAAGATGGCCCTTTTCATTCATGAATAAGCTGCAGCATTAAGTAAGAAGGAGTGCTGTGGGAAAGTTGTTTATGAACTTTATATGTAATAAAAATGCTTTTTATGATTTAGACGTTTCCATTTCCATTTCTGACCATTCAAACTAAGCATGGCCATTTTTAGATAAGTAATTGGAGAAGCTGCTTCTTGTTTTCTCATTGGAATCTGCATCCTGTGTCATTATAGCGTCCTAAGGTTGGAGTGCAAAGTATTAAAACTGAAAGGAAGAAACAGATATAAATGGGCCAAGGGATATTGTAAGATGACAGATACAATTTAAAAAAAAGAATTGGAAGTAATTGTTCCTGCTTTCTTGTTAAAGTTCTCTTTAATCTTTCCTGTTCTCTTGTTCAAAAGCAAAATATGTAGATTTTAGTATCAGTTCTTAGTGACCAGTGATGAGTTATTACTCAACTGATTCTTGAACAATGGGTTTTGGAATAAAGTTTGTGTTATTGTCATGCCACATTTATAATTGCCCTGCTCATTTCAATGTGGTAAGAATATATAGAATAACTACTGACCAAAAGAGGAGATTTAATGACAAAATTGATCAATTATTTGATGAGAAGATTTTCCTACAAAGAACAAGAAGAAAACATTTAGTTAATATATTTAGATGGGTTAAGTAATAATAGAAATTATTAATTAAAACCTGCCTCAATATAAATATGAAAGAAGTCATATCTGTTATAAACCACAGCAGTAGAAGTTAAAATCTTTGATATTTTTAAAAAATATTTATTAATGGGCCATTGGATTTATTTTTATTAAAAAATAATTATATTGCCACTTACAGTGCATTTATATGTCCATAGAATATCTAAAGCTTTTTAAAAAATGTATGGCAAGCTTCATTTCTTAAGTGTTTTTATGTGCTCGTGAAATAAATGTAAAGTACTCATAATTTTTCTTCCCGAACATCACATAAAGATTATAACCCAGTTAGTTCTATTAATAGTTTGTGGATATTGAGAGTCATAGTTTCTAAGGCAGTGGTTCTCAACCTTTTTAATGCCGCGACCCCCAACTGGTCGTAAGTTGAGGACTACTCAACCGGTCGTAAGTCGAGGACTACTCAACTGGTGCAGCACCGTTTTCAGAATGGGACTTTTGGCGGGCTCAGCAGGGCAGAGACAGCCTGGACAATTCCTATTGGCTTTTGAAAGCCAATAGAATTAGACTCTATTCAAGAGAGTCTATTTTATTGGCTTTCAAAAGCCAACAGAATAAAAGGGAGTAGCACAGCTAAGGAAAAGGGGGGAAAATGGCGGACTGCGTTGTTTGGCGACCCCCGTGAAATGGTCGTTCGACCCCAAATGGGGTCCCGACCCATAGGTTGAGAACCACTGTTCTAAGGTAAAGATGGCAATTATGTCAACAATCAGTATGGCATGATGTCATGGTTCTGACTAATGAAACACTTCAAAGAACTTCCAGGTAAGGTTTGCCCTAAAAGCCTTTATTATCAGTGTAACAGACTGATGGCACTTCATGTATGGTTTGTGCCAGAATCTGAATTCCCCTTGCTTGCATCTAACTTTTCTTGTTAAACCCCTCCCTTATTTTGCAGTCATAAATCACATCTTCCAATTAGCCCGGAGGGCAAAGATTCACTTCTGTTCCTTTTCCCAGGCTTTCCTTAAGTCTCCTCCCGTTCTCTATCATCTGAATTAACTCTAAAAATACCAGACAGTTCTGTATATTTTGTCAAAGCAATAATATCCTATATTAACAGCATTGACACAGTAATAACTAGCTTCAAAGCTAAGTAGTACAGGGCAAAAAAATCCATTAAACAATAGGAGGGCTAAGAGAAAGAATTACTGGAATTAAATTATAGTTATATAAAAAGAGAATTGTACCTTCATCATGACAAAGGAGCATGAATTGTTTAAGTGGCTTCTTGTAGTGTGCAAGTAAAAATTCTTAGCTAGACATGCCATAAAGTCTGGGCCAAGAGCCCAGTTAAGCCATCCTGACTGAAGCATCCAGGAAATTCTAGGAAGACATACCAGTCAGCCTAACATGTAAAATGTTTGTCTGTTTTAAATGCTAGCTAATTAAGTGTTAAATGAGAACAATATACCATAAAATAATTTTTTTTATTTGCATGAAGTTTTATTCTGGAATTTGTAGGTCAGGTTATTCCTTTTGCTGTACTCCTTCTTGTAAATATGAGGAGAAAAACCAGCTTGTTAAACCATTTCCTTTCACTAAAACGAAAACTCCCAATTTCAGTCTACAGAAGAATCATATCAATGGTTGCACCCTAAAAACAGAGGAGATTAAAACAGGTCTTGGGCCTTCAGTGGACATAGGGCTTATTTGCAAGTTGGAGATATTATTTGCCCCTGAAATCATTATCACTATAATAGGAGTGCTATGGAGGCCCAGAAGAGATGCTGATGACCTGCATCTGGTTCTAAGGCTACACCTTTTGCATCCTGATCTAAAGTCAGTTCGGCTGCCTAAAGATGATTTTTACAAACTTGATGGGATTTAATCACCAATTGCAACAATCATGGAATTGAGTTTTTCCTAACAATAAAATATCTATCTTTCTTGAGTTCTCTTAAGAATGTATTTCTTCCATATAGTATAAGGTACATTATATAGTACAAAAACTATATCCTCCGCTTTCTAAAACATTTGCTCCTTGGCGCTTTAATCTGTGGTTCCCAGCATCCCATTCCCTCCCCACTCCAATTTTCATTGTCTTTATTATTTCTTACACTTTTAATCCCTTTATTCAGGGTGGAGTCAGGGTGACTGAATGGAGCTGAGCATTTTACTGGCCAGATGCCCTTCATGACACCTACATGGAGTTCACAGTAGTTATTTTCTCTTTTCACCCTGATAGAGAAACATCTGCCCGCTGCCTAGGACTGAACTCTCAATCTTAGGAGTGGGAGGCGAGCATCTTCACCTCTAGGCCAATGGGCTGCTCTTATTATACTAATAGCTGCAAAAAAATCTATCTCAATCTCCTAAACGTCTTTTTTCAATACACTTCCTAAGATAGCTGCTTGCTAAAAACAATTTGACATCGGTTATATTTGAGCCAAATAGCATACTTCAGGCAAGAATAATTGTTCTCATTATTTATACAAACTTTCTAGGAAAAAAATGAATGGCAAAGATCTTGTAGAAAATTTCTCAACAGAGTAATCCAAAATTAGGATATGATTTACTACTATTTTTTATATCTATCTTTATAAGGTGACCAACCGTCCTCCTTTAGGGAGGACAGTCCTCCTTTTGTAAGTTCTGTCCTCCCTTGAAAAGTGTCCTCCTACATGTCCTCCTTTTCGATATTTTGAAGACTAATCTGCAGGGCTTTTTTTTCCTCACAAAACGCTCAGAACGGTGTTCCGGCAAACTTTTTTTGATGTTTTTTTTTTCAACTTTTGCATGAGCTGTGCTACTCCTGCTATTGGCATTCGAAAGCCAATAGGAATTGCTGCTGAGCGCGCCAAAACACCCGGCTGGCAACTTTGCACATGCAAGTTGTCTGTATTATTGTTGCAACGAATAAAATGTTTCTTTTATTTACAATATTTTTTCTTCAATTTATTTGTGTCCTCCTTTTCATTGTAAAAAAGTTGGTCACCTTAATCTTTAACAAAATATATGTAAATAATAAAATTGGTGTTGTGTGTTCTATAGCTATTTCAGAAGTTTTTACTTGAAAATTAACTAAATTAAACTACTTGATTAGTAATAATAATCCGTAAATGTAGAACTATACTTGCTTGTGTAGATTTCTGATAAGTAGTGTTGAGTCTTTGTACATTGGAAATGGTTCTATCCTATTAAGTTATTTTCTGATAAGAGTACGGTAATTGAATCCTTTTACAAGATTTCCTTATGGGAAACCACTATGTCTCTTATTTAAGCAGAAAAGAGAAGCAGAATTAAACTAGAAAATGCACATCCTGTTGCAGCCAATAAAACCTTTCCTCCAGTCCTCCTGAAAGGGCTAAGTGATCTCAAGGTAATGGATGGAAGCCAAGTGATTATGACAGTAGAAGTTTCAGGTAAATATTTCTGCTTTCTAGTGGGCTACTTGGGAGGAAAGGCAGTATAGAAATAGAACTAAATAAAAAAATAATAAACTATTCAGAATTTTAACAGGGGTGTTATGCTTTGTAATCAAGCAGATTTGTTTGCCTTTGATTCATATTATCTCTTTATCCCTTTTTTAACTTTTTATCATTAGAGAAGACAGGGAAAGTAGAGTCTAAGGTAAATAGATGGCTCTACTGCCACTGTAGAATAAAGAAGTGCTTGAAATTTGAAGAAAAGAAGTTAAAAGCAATCCATGTTTGGTATGGCTAAAAAGCTAGGATATTTTCATGCAATTTTAAGATGGTGGCCTTCTTTTTATGGAATATGTTAATGTTAATTTTAATAAGTTAATTATATTATATGTTTTTGTACATTTCTTTGTAGCTTGGCCAGACCCTGTTTGGTTAGGCTATAAAACTAGTACAAACAAAAAATAGAACCCTTTATCTACATTTATGGAAGAGTGAGAAATGATTTGTGAAAACTCAGTTTTTCTATTGAATAGTGAGATTAAATGGGATGCAAAACACAATGAGAAAAGTGCCTAGAGCACATCTGAAGAAACTATTACTTCTATTTTTGCAAAATATATTTTCAGAAGATAGAAAAAAGGATGGGGGGGGGGCAGTTCCAGTAACTCTGGTACATAATATGTATGTTTGAACACATGTTTGGCTTTTGATAGGAGCCCATAAAATAATAGTTGATCAGACACAGGTGCATTAATGTTACTAAAGCCAAAGAATTGGTCTGTGTGTGCATGCCTGTATGTGCAGATAAGAATTCACTAACATATATATGTTCTATATTATATCCCTGTATTTTACTCAGAATAGAGCTTTTTAATATTGCTATGGCAGCAGGAAGTCCATGTGACTTTCTTGTTCTGCCTTATCTTATAGTTGCAGTTGGCCTAATAGAATAGTTCATAGACTTCCCCTGCTGCTTTTGTTTTATCTGAAACACTTCTGTTTTGTTTTATGGCTCAGCTAATCCACCTCCTGAAATAATTTGGCTTCACAATAGTAAAGAAATCCAGGAAACAGAGGATTTTCACTTTGAGAAGAAGGGCAATGTGTATCGCCTCTGTATCCAAGAGGTATTTCCTGAGGACACAGGAGAATACACCTGTGAGGCCTGGAATGACTTGGGAGGAATTCATACTGAAGCAACCCTGACTGTACAAGGTAAAGTGTTTATGTCTATATGCCAACAGGTATGCATGCACGTGCACACATACGTTTTCTGCATTTTTAACAGCTACACAGGAAAGTATTCAAAAAATCGAGAACTTCCCTGTCTCTCTGAAACTCCATAGTTTCCCTTTATATACAATTTTAATGGATATTTGGCCTTATTGTTCATTCTGCTTCACTAGGAAGAATGTACTCTAATTTCTATAACCAGAAAAGAAAATATTAAATGAGAATACATAGGTTGTGGTGTGTTTCTGTAAAGGATAGAAGTGTATGAATGTGACTGAAAAGTTAGTTCAGAAACTTGGGTATGAATGCAACATTTTAAGTTCAAGTTACAATTAGTATATTTCTATCTATTGTTTTCTTATTTATGGGTGAAACAATGGTGTATATGTATATATGTTTGTAGGTATGTATAATTACAAGCAGTTACATTTATTTGCTCAAGCACCTGATGGAATGGAATATTTAAAGATAGAACTTATGTGTATTAATTACCAAAATTGCAATAATATACTGCCATGTGCTTAATGACCTAATTTGGACATTTCATGTGTTTAGCTAACCACAGGCCATAAAACAATGGCTTTGAGTAATCTAAACAAGCAAAGAGGGAGGGAGCCTATATGTTGCATGCATGGATACAGACATAGCGTCTGTCAGCAATTCCAGAAACCAAATATGTCTTTTCCCAGAATTGCACTGTAGCCATTCTGGGAAAAGTTGCTGGTGCTGCCACTTTTAAGGGTTACCAGAGGGTGCTGTACAGGTGACCCTGAAGCACCATTTTTAGTCTTCAGATCTGAAATAATGCACTGGCCTATTCATAGAGTAGCACTTTCAAAAAGAGCCTTAAGGTAACCGTAGCTGAACCTATGGTACTAAAGCTAAAGGAAGCGCAGCTCAGCTATTCTGAGTATAGTGAATGGTGGCAATTAATTTTTGTGAAGAGAGTAAGGCAAAACGTATAATGAAAGCAAATGTTATTGAGCCAGAATGAGACACCCAGCTGCATGAATATGCTTGTGGGAATATGGAAAGGGTAAAAGTATACTCAAATGCTTTACTTGAGCATATGCATTCATGTATATTATGTATCAGGGCAGGATGGGAACCTTCTGTTTTATTATTTTATCAAGGTCCAGATTCTACCAGGGGTCACATGCATGGGAGTGGAGGTCCAAAGCCAAGTGAATGAAGCCACTCCCTTTGCTCTCTTCCCACTCTCCCTCCTGCCTTTTCTTCCATAACCCTTTTCTCAGTTTTTCTTTACTTCTGGCTGCCCAGTCAGCTTTCAGAGAATATTGATGGAGTAAATAATAATGAAACAGTGAAGATAGTTTATGGAACATTTCCCAAGATCCACAGTAGATAATAAGGGGTTAATAATTAAACTCTTGCATAAACATTCTTATATGCACAAAGGTATTGTGGTGTGGAGCTGATCAGGGCTGTTAGATTTGGGCAATTAGAAAATCTGCAAACAGATGGTGATTAAATATGTTGTGTAAAGGTTCAGAGCTCGATAATAAGATTGTTCACTTTTTTCCCACCTATTATTCTCAGATATGATAGACAAATCCCAGCCTTCAGCTCATACAGGTATAGAAATCTAATCCATGCATCTGGAGGGCACTAGGTTGGAGAACGCTGCTTCAGGGTTTTGGAAAACTTGTACAGAAGTCAGGCATTTATTTGGATTTATTTATTACTAAGACTATAAAAATAGCTAGTAAGCACTACAAAGATAACTGTAGACATAAATGTCTCCTCCTGAGATTGTTCTGTACAAGGAGTAAATCTCAGTTAAGATCTTATCTTATCTTAAGATCTGATCTGATCTTCACTCTAGAGCAGGGATCCCTAACCTGTGGGCCGCAGCCCAGTAGTGGGCCGTGGCTTACTGGCTACCGGGCCGTGGGACAGGCTGGCCAGTGTATGCACACACACCCTTACTTGCGCTAGCACTGCAGCCATGGGTCATGAAAACAGGATGCCGCACAGTGGGGCGCAAAAAAGGAGCCACTGCTGTACCTTGGGGCGCAAAAATGGGATGATGCCGCCGCCATACCTCAGGCCACAAAAACGGGTCACTGCTGTGCTGCGGGATGCAAAAATGGGTGTCACTGTGCCACAGGGTGCAAAAATGGACCACTGTGTGCAAGGTGCAAAAACAGACGATGACATGCTGCCAGGTGCAAAAATGGACACCAGTGCACTGTAGGGCACAAAAACGGGCTGCTGCCATGCCATAAGGCACAAAAACAGGATGCCACCATGACACGGGGCACCAGAACGGGTCACTGCCATGCTGCAAGGGGCAAAAACGGCCACTGCCATGCTACAAGGTGCAAAACCAGGCTGCCGCCACACTGCAAGGCACAAAAATGGCCGCCGCCTCACCACAGGGTGCAGAAATGAGGTGCTGTGCCAAGCAAGAATGGGGCAGGGCTAGTGAGTATCACACGTGTGCTAGCCATGCCCCGTTTGCAGTATGCGCATGCTTGTGGCCCTGTGCGCTTGCACGCACACACACACATGTAAAATGCTTCCCCCTCCTTTTTCCTCCAGTCCGCCAGGTGACCTCTGCTCTAGAGTATGTGAAGCAGTCTCAATTTTGTTTAATAATATATTATTGTAAGTTTCACATCAGAGTTTTAGGATGCCAGGTACTGTTTTTTGGGAGACATTTCAAGGTTTGATTTTCCTATTCTTCATTTGTCTAGATATTTAAAACAAACATGAACTATACTTGTGTTTCTTCAGTTTATTTATTTAAACATTCTCTCCAGCCCACAGATCAGGTTTTTTTTAAGTACACAGAGTACCATCTGGGTTGTTGATTTTTGTTTTAAAGACTTCAGATTTTTGGAAACAAAAGAAACATGGAAATCTTCCGGGAAACTTTTTTTTTTAAGTCAAACACATTTGAAATGACTAAGCTACCATCTCTTTACCCTAGAGAAAACAATGTTTTCACTTGTCTTTTTTTTTCAAAATCTTTCCTTCTGTATTTATAGATCACGTTTATTTTTCTCCTTTTCTTTGAACTAATTGTAATCACATTAGACATGCTGTTGCTGTAACTATTATGGAAAGTTGTGTTACAGCAAGCACCGTAATTCAGATGGAGATTATCTGAGGTATTGTTAGCTTCCCCAGGAAAAGGGATGGAGGGATATGTACGTAACATGCAAGTTTTCTACATGTTGTGCAAAGTGACTTAGGATAAAGGCTGAATTTAAACTTCTGGTATTCTGAAGACTGACCTACTAACTCATGAAAAAAAGTGAAAGAAAACTTAAAATGAAGTGACATGATCCCTTACTGCATATTTCAGAACACAGCACTTCATAAGTTTGTTTGCACTTTCACAAATGGCTGCTGTGATAGGCATGGCTATTGAGGGAAGTATCTGGGGTACAGGTTGACTATTTCTTCTATATAGGGAATTGTCAAAGATTACTGCTGCTGCCGCACTAGCCAGAATATTGTGAGTAAGCATATGCATCCAAAGCCAAGTATCCATAAAATGGTTTGTCATGTAGCCTCAAATGAAATTCAACACGTGATTCCAACAGTGTTTTCTCTCTGCCTGTCTTAACATTTTTTCTTTGTGTTGCAGAACCTCAGGATGGTATTCAGCCATGGTTTATTAGCAAACCACAATCAGTGAGAGCAGTAGTGGGGCAGAATGTCATTATTTCTTGTGCCATTGCTGGAGATCCATTCCCCACAGTTCATTGGTTCAAAGATGGAGGGGAAATAACAACAGAAGCGGGCTATGAATTCCTACAAAATGAAGACATCTTTACCTTGATTATAAGAAATATTGAACCTTGTCATGCTGGCCAGTATGAAATACAACTCAGGTGAAGTATATATTTATATAAAAGGAGTAACTCTTTCAGTCACCTAAACATAATTAGGCATTTTATTTCTATTGGTCTTTGCTTTCAAGCAAGTGTGTTCATTATATATTTTGGCTATGGGTTCCTAGGACAGTGATGGCGAATTTTTTAGAGACTGAATGCCCAAAACTTGCCCCCCCCACCCCTGTCCCCGCTCTGCCCTGCCCACTGGCCACCCATCACCTCCACGGCCCACCACAGATCACCCAGGCAGCCCAGCAGCGCCATGGCAGCCATGCCCTCTACCCGTGCCCCACAGCATCATCTGCACGCGATGGGGCGCAAGGGCAGAGTTTTGTCCCCAGCTACCATGTCCTTGGCTGCACTGCTTTGTGTGGGCCACGCCCAGGGGCAACTCTCCTCCAGGAGGGCTGCTAGTGAGAAGGGGGCCATGGGAGGAGGCTGGGTTGGGGAGACAGTGCGTGTGGCCACAGAGAGGGCTCCGAGTGCCGCCTCTGGCACCCGTGCTATAGGTTTGCCACCACTATCCTAGGATATCAGTGCCTAGGTTAGTTGCCATGTGGATTTCATATTAAACTATTGAAACAGTCAATATTTTCATTACAAGCAGTTGCTCTCCTGGCCTATTCTTAGTTTCTTTTATTAATTTGCTTACCTCTAGTAATTTTTTTAACATTCAATCTGCAATTCACATGTGATCCTATGTGCTTATTTGTTCTTCCTTTTCTCATAAAACAGTTAATTAGTCAGCACTCAGGAGAATCAAAGGCTTGCATTAAAATGCATACCTTCAGTGATAGATGAAACTCAAATCTTGAAGTACGCCTAGAGGATTCTAGAGTGAAGGTCCCACAACCAAGAAATCCTTCACTCAGAAGAATGCTTCCGAACATTGTCCACTGGAGGCAATTGTGATGCACAAAATATCATATTTGAACAAAACTTTGCATGGTGGAAGTATCCTCAACTTGCTATGATTTTTCAGAAAAAAAATATCTGGAATGTTTTGGTTATTCCACATTTTTGCTAGAACAGTTTTGGGTATTTCTACCATGGGAAACAATGGGATTCAGAGATAGCCCTTTGAACTGCAAAATACCTGGACCACCCAGATGTCATACAGGTGTAATCTGTTTGCTATCCCCTCACTGACTGGCTGGAGATCTGCAAGATAACCTTAACTCTCACTTACTCAGAACTGGGAGGTGTTCAAGAAATGGGAACCCAGAAGTGCCTTACCAAGTTTTGCAGATGGTCAGGAATGTTGACTCTCTCTTCCCCAGTATTTAAAGGATCCTCCCCCCTAGTTGGTTGCCAACACAAAACTTTTTAATCTGATAGAGTAAAACAATAGTTTTTAATCTGATAGAACAAGCATTGGTGAAAGAAAAACAAAAGAGGGATTTCTCCCCCAACACACACACACAGAGAGAGAGAGAGAGAGAGAGAGAGAGAGAGAGAGAGAGAGAGAGAGAGAGAGCTCTCCTTGGCTGCTCTCATTTGCATCTGAAATGGATATTCTTAGTAGCATTCAGAACAAAAGAATAACTAGGAGTCATAATTCATGCATATATCCTTGCTCAGCAAAACCTCTCTTGTTTTCACGCTTAAAGTGCTAAAGGCCAAAACTGTAACAAACATGTCAAATCAACTAGTTAAAACTGGCTTTTATAAGCCATACTATGGATTTCATCAACAGCATGCCACAACTTGGACTGAGTTAATACATATTTAAGCTAAATAGCCAACCAGTAGAGAGTATTTTTATATTCTTAAGTGCACTTTGAAGTCTCCATAAACAAAAAGGGCATGAGAGAATGTAGGGGACTGAATGGGCAGAGAACGAATAAAGACTGATACCAAACTTAAAAAAAAAAAAACCCCAAGAGCCAGAATTACTTCTTTGACTTTGCTTTCAAAATCAAAAAACACCATTAGCGATTTGCAATGCTGGCGTGTACAAAGCTGGTTGTGGTTTATTCAAACCATGATTAAACTCATTGTGCCTCTTCATGGCAGCTGATCACTAATACAAGCTTGAATCAAAGTTAAAAGCAACTGCTTCAAAATTTAATTTCAGTGTACAGGATAATTGTGGGATAATTGTTGATTACTAAACTTGATAATTACTGATTGCTGGAATCTCATGTTTTCAAAAGTTCATAACATGAAACAATTCTTTTTTAAAATAAAACTTAGAGCTGTGTGTCAGCTGTGCTAAATCCTCTCAGAATAAAGTAATTAATGTAACTAGTGCCAATCAATACTTGCTTCACAACAGCTTTTCCCCCAATATTGCAATAAAAACCTATGGATTCAAAACAATGAAAAGTCTTTTTATTAGAGTGTAATGTTAGGATTGGATCCTTTTTTAGGGCTAAAGCAGGGGTGTCAAACTCAATTTTATTGAGGGCCGCATCAGCATTGCAGTTGTCCTCGGGGGGGGGGGTAGGTGTGGCCAGGGTGGGCACGGCCTACTGGGTGGGCATGGCTGGAGTGGGTGTGGCCTACTGGATGGGCATGGCCAGCTCTACATCGTTCGCATCAAGGGTGCCTGTGGGGGCCTGGGCAGGAGTGGGACAGATCTGAAGGTCTCTGGCAGAAGGGGGTGGGGCCAGGGCAAGCGCCAAGGCATGGTCCACTGGAAGAGCCTGCCGAAATCCCTCCCTGGAGCCCATCAAGATGGATATGTGAAGTAGGCGAGGACCATTTGCTGGCCACTTCCAGGCGATGGTGCATTTCTTCATTCCTCACAAAGGGTGACACCTCCCCAGCATGCACCCAGGGGACGGGGCCGATGCAGCAGAGGCTGGTTCCTCACTGTTTCCAGACGGCCTTGTGAAGCTAAGACTGAATGTGTTTCAGCATAAATGGCCACCACAAAATTGTACATTGGCTCCCAGGCAGCTCGGGCCAGGGCCAAGGCAGAGGGGGCCATTCCCTCATTGTTTCCAGGATGGCTTCGCGGGCCACATGAAACCATGTTGCGGGCTGCATCCGGCCCCCGGGCCTTTTGTTTGACATGTCTGAGCTAAAGGCTAAATTCTGTTGGACAATGAAGTAGTTGGATGGAGTTTAATTTCGTCCCAAATGCCAAATGGACAAAATATACTTTTTTCCTTCCTTTCTGTCTCTCATCTATTGATCTTCGTATTGATGGTTTCCTTCTAAAATTAAGCTAAGGTTAATCTAAAAGTTATTTTTTTAGTTTTGATGGTTTTATTCACAATCACATTTATATAAGCTTGCCCCATCTGTCTTCCAGGATGCAAATTCTGATAGCATTCAGTTGGAAATATGATCCTCATTCCTAGTTTAGAAATTATGCTCTAATTGTATGGATCAAGCAAACTATAGTTTATTCAGTTATTTTAAGATTTTTTTAGCCTTGTATTTTATTTTGAGAACATTGTTGAAGTACAGCAAGCCTGAAAGTATAACAGGCATTTCTCTTTTTTTTTTTTTTAAAAAAAAAAAACACTTTTAGTTCTAATTTTGGGATGGCAAAATCTTGAAAATTCATCTGATATAATGTCTACCTCTTCTCCAGCAGTTGGCAGACAAAGCCCTTTTTCATAAAATGGCAAGCTGCTTAGGATGTGGTAGCAATGTTTACACAATCTGAGTTATGTCCCCCTCCCCCCCTTTTTTTTTACATCTCTTGGGGAGATGAACCATTTGAAGATGTATCTGCTATGAAGCGTAACATGGTACTGGGGGCGGGTGGGAAGAGGGGAAAGTATTTTAATGACTTTAATGGGAGTCATTTTCTTCAGGCATTTCTGGCATTCCTCTGCAAAAGGAAGAATAAGGGCTCAGCACCATATATGGTGACACTTTTATTATTATTTTTTTAAATATAAACATGCACAGGCTGAAACAATCCACAAGGGTTGATTATACTGTTTGATGGGGGGAGGGAAAAGAAGGAGCAGGGAAAGGAGACCCTGCTTTTAATGTCTTGGTGCTTGGAAAGTTAAAAGCTTGGTCTTCTATAAACAAAGACTGGGACAAGGATTGGAAAGAGTGTAGATGTTGTAAAGTGGCTCTTTTTTTTTTCTTTTCTTTCTACTTTTCTGCTACTTTTCCTCAGGTTACTTGTTTAGAGGTATATTCTCTTCTGATCTCCACCTGTAGCTTTATTTTGATGAGAAAAGTTTGGGTTGGGGGTGAGTGGGATGAGTGGGATGAGGAATGTTTCTTTCTAGCCAATGATGAAGTAGCTAACTACTACTGTGATGCTTGGCTGGGGAACAAAAAAAAAGATTCAGCATAGTGAAGGATTGATCTCTTCTGTGTACTATCTAACAGAGAGCAACTTTTTTTTTTTTTTTTTTGCCGAGTCTCAGTTTGTTGTACTTTTTCAGAAACCCAGTTGGAGAATGCAACTGTCAGGTATCTTTGATGCTGAGAGAAAGTTCATTTTCCAAAGAAGGAATGCAAAAAAAGTAAGTACAGTTCCCAGGAACTTATGTGGGTGGGTTTTATTTTTTGCTCGGCTAATTCTCTTTCCTTGTAGACTTGAGTTGGCTGCTGTTCAATCTAATCCCCAAATGTGACCCAACAAGCTGTTTTTATCATGCAGCTGACAATGTGGAACACTTTTTTAAAAAATTTAGCTCCCTTATATGGTTCCTGAAGTCATCATTGATGCAATAAACTATTCTGCTAATCAGCCTTCCCTTCTATAAACATATTTTGTCCTTTCTCTGAGGGGGTGATTCCTGAATTTGTTAAACCAGCTCTTTGCTCCCCCTATTTCTCTTTTCCCGCCCCTTCCTCTCCCTCTCAAACCCTTCTCTGCTTATAGTGGGAGGCAGAAAGTACGACAAGAGGCTGATTGTGGAGAGGATGCACTGACATTCAGAAACATCAGTGGCTCCTTCAGGAGGAATACTGGGGAAGGCCAGCAAGTAGAGGAAGAGCAGGAGAGTGTCCGTGGAGTGCTTAAAAGACGTGTAGAAACCCGAGAGAGCACAGAGGAGAAGCTAAGGCAACAGGAGGCTGAGCAGATTGACTTCCGGGACATTCTGGCAAAGAAAGTGAACACCAAAACTTTTTCTGAGGAGGAGTTGAAGGAAATCCCAACCAAACAAATGGACTTCCGTGGTACCCTGCAACGGCAGGTCAAGCCGAAAACCTTGTCAGAAGAAGAAAGGAAGGTCCATGCTCCACAGCAGGTAGACTTTCGTGGAGTATTGGCAAAAAAGGGCACCCCCAAACCTTCCTTACCAGAAAAGGCAGCAGGTTCAAAGCCAAAGCCAAGCACCCCAGATTTTAGATCTGTGCTTGCTGCAAAGAAAAAAACACCAACAGAGAATGGTGGCCCTGGGACTCAAGTCCAGAATGTGAATGCCAACCCTGAAGTGCAGAAATCTAGTGCCAGCAATAAAGTGCCAGACATCAGCATCCCCTCTAAAAATCCTGTGACATCCAAGAAGTTGAACGCTGTCAATGCTACTTCGAAACTACCAGAGACCAACACCGTTCCAGAATCCCAGGATATCAACTCTAGATATAAAATACAGAATGCTATCACCAAGAATGAAAACCAAGTTACTAATTCCAGCTCAAGGGAGAAAGAGAATAAGAATGACAGTAATTGCAAAGGTGATTGCCCACCAGCAGTAGATGGACGGATAACCAAAGATAAAGAAAAAGATAACAAAATAGAGCCTGAGGGAATAGCACCTTCCTTTACCGAAACGCTACAGGATACCAAAGTAGTAGAAGGTGAAAAATTGGTCTTGCAATGTCAGGTTTCCTCAGAGCCACCTGCTACTATCATCTGGACCCTGGATGGCAAAGTCATCAAATCATCAAAGTTTATTGTTCTCTCCCGAGAAGGTAAATTGATGTAAACAGCAAGGCAACCCACACTACATGCTGCTGTTTACAGCCTACTTCTTTGATTTCATTATTTTTTACTATATATATATATATATATATATTTACTATATTATTTTTTACTATATGTGTGTGTGTATGTGTGTGTGTGTGTGTATCTCGCTATAATTTTGTTTACTTCTGTCCCTTTAATTGATTCAAAATTTGCCAGTATTTGTTCTGCAAGGAGCAAAGAATAGTCTTTTTAAAATGTTTCCTGCAACTTCAAAAATGTCAGGCAAATTTTTATTACAATATCTTTAAATTCAGGTTTATGTTTTATATAAACATGGTTTTATATTTTTAATTAAATCTTTTAACATTTAAAATGCAACTTCAGATGAGGAATTCCTTCATAGCAATTCATTTTCAGTATCTAAATCCTGGCATAATTACCATATTAAATGAAAAATTTGCTTTTGTGCTGAAATTGAAACAGCAATAACTAATAGCTTTGTTTAAACACGTCCTTCAGAATTATCTGAGACAAAATATAGGAAAATTAATTCCCAATTTGCTCAAGTTAAATATTACTTCACACTGATATTATTTGATAATTTATCTTTTACTACTCTACAAGGATGTTAGAATTCAATAATATTTAAACAATGAGCATGTGCTAATTCCCTCAAATCTAAAGATTAAATTTTAATGTAAAAGTCATCCAACCAAGTTTTAACTGCAGAAGTTAGAACATTCTTTGCCAAATATTAGAGCAACTTTTACTTATCTGGAAACCCCTGGAAATCCCAGGATTGCTAAAGACCATGGTGGCTGGGAACTTTGGAAGTTATAATCCAAACCATTTGAAAGGCCCAGGCAGAAGGAGGCTTATTAAGACCTCCTTTTACATATACATTTTACATACAAAGTAAGATGAAAGTGAATGCTCTTGGTGTAAAATAATTCTAATTGTATTTCTTTGCCTTGTCTTTTCTCTTTAATCTTTTTATTTAACTATATATTACTCTTTTTCTGGACTTTATATAACATGATCAACTGAAAGAAAGTAGTATAAAGGCTTTGTATATGTCCAGGGAGAAAGAGAGAGAGAAATGATTGTGTATTGCCTCAAAAGGCATTGGAGTACCCTGAAGAGATTTAATATACTGAAATACTTGAACTAATGACAGGATATTTTTTGATAAGATTTATTTAATATCTTACTGGAATTCTGCAATCCATATTTAAAATTGTCACTACTGATATATGTGAGCTTGTGGCAAATAAAGATATAAGAGATAAATTGTAATAATCACTTTGCTATTATTTTAACAAAAATAAAAAGTAAATACATGCTTTTGAAGTTAGATAAAGCACTTTTTCTTCCCAAGAGCCTGTTGCACTCCACTGAGCTGTAACACTTTTGTCATCCCTCATCATTGGATATGCTGGCTGCTGGGAATTATACTTCAATGCCATTGAAAAATCAGAGATTCCCCATATTAGCCACAGTTCCAATTTAATGATCAGTAATTTTTGAGAAAAGTAAGATCAAGGGTGTGTGTGTTCCTTTTTCCATGGGTGTCTGTCCTTCCAATACCATCGAAGTTAGCTGGTTGTCAGAGAGAGAAGTTGTAGTCAGATCGGCAGCACTGCTTTGGATTCATCTTCCTGAGTGCAACTCTTAGTACCAACAGCACAGGTGAACAAGGGCAGAAACTTTGAGGAGAAGAAATGGTGCCACAGCCAAATCAGAGGTGGGGCCTTTAGAGGGTATGAATCTTCAAGACGACTTAAACCACTGTGTTGACTTCAACATTTCACAATTAAATAAGGCACATGTTAGGACAGGGTATGAATTAGATATGGAGTTTGACATGATGAACTCAATTATTGATATTATAGCAAACAATTTTCTCATTACTATACTTGCATTTCCATCAGATAACAGGAGGCAGAGACGCTATCTAAAGGGGCATATAGCAATAAGCTATTTCTCATTCATCTATGCATTGTTTGGGAATAACAAGTCTCTAAAAATATTAATTTCCAATAAAATTCAGTGTCAATTCAGGAGAATTATGATGTTACTGGTGTTCTTAACTGTAATCGTATTTTAATTTTTTATTTTACTAAATCTGTATATTCACTTGACCTAGTTTTCCCATACATGTGAAATCTAGGATTTGCTACTTCAGACTGCAGTGTTGTGTATCATAAGATGGAATGCTGCTCTGTAAAAAACATTTTTCCTTATAGATGTTAGAAATGGGCTTAATTACGTTTCTGACATTGTCCTCAGCTCTCTTATTTTTGTGCTCCCAAGCATGTCTTCAGGTCAATCTTGATTCCTAGCAATGGAAGAGGACTAGAATTCATAGTCTCCTGGTTTCTATCCTGGTGCCTTTAAATAATACTGTACCCACAACTGGCCCTCCCTTGGGTTATTCTATCATATAAGTGAGGCCAAAGTTATAGGGAGGACTAGACCTTGGGCTTTCTCTAGGCCAGTGGTTCTCAACCTTTTTAATGCCGCGACCCCCAACCGGTCATAAGTCAAGGACTACTCAACCGGTCGTAAGTCGAGGACTACTCAACTGGTGCAGCACCGTTTGCAGAATGGGACTTTTGGCGGGCTCAGCAGGGCAGAGACACCTGGACAATTCCTATTGGCTTTTGAAAGCCAATAGAATTAGACTCTATTCAAGAGAGTCTATTCTATTGGCTTTCAAAAGCCAATAGAATAAAAGTGAGTAGCACAGCTAAGGAAAAGGGGGGGAAATGGTGGACTGCATTGTTTGGCGACTCCCGTGAAATGGTCGTTCGACCCCAAATGGGATCCCGACCCACAGGTTGAGAACCACTGCTCTAGGCAGTTCTGTACCTACATATACTGCACCAGATTATCAAGCCATTGGCTACAATATTTCTAGGCTACTGTTCAATGTATTTTGAATGTATTACAAAAATCATTGCAGAGAAGTTGATAGATATCATGGATCCCAATATCTTAAACACCCAACTTTTTTAAAATTAAAATGCAAATACAGCAGAACCCAGAAGAGTCCAATCAAAGAGGGTGGAGGAAATTTTCTCCTGGTTTGCATCTGCATTGCAGTGCTTGAAGTTTTCAATGATTGAAACCCCATCTACTGCCTAGACCAGGGGTATCAAACTGCTGGCTCATGCGTCAACCGGAAGCCACATCCACCCCATTGCCGGCAATGGCAAAACCGTCCCGATATGTTGTGCGATGTCACATGACATCGCAAGTTTGACATGTCTAGACCCTAGACCAGTGGTGGCAAACCTATGGCACGCGTGCCAGAGGCGGCACTCAGAGCCCTCTCTGTGGACACACATGCTATGCCCCGGAGATGGCAACCATCCCTCTTCAAGCAGCCGCCTGCTAACTCGCGGAGGTCCCACATGGCCAGATGCATCCTAGCATGGCTGGTTTCCCTCCCCCCCGTCATCCCTCCTGGCCTCACATGCTGTCCTTTTCCCGGGCATGACCCACTGCATCGCCTCCTCAGCTGTCGGCCAGCCGGCCAGCTCAGAGGCAACTTCTCTGAACTGCTGGCAGTGGGCTGCGGAGCCCTTGAGTGTGCAGGTCAAGGGGCTGGCAGGCTGAATTTATAGTATAGGGAGAGGAAATAGGATCCAGATCGGTTATTCCTTAAATAAATATTTCAATTTAGAGCCATTCCTCTTGTTTTTAAGTATGCAGGGTTTGTCATAATTTTGTATATTTGATGCAATCTATGTAACACCATTGCCTACTGTTTGAGCTATGTTATTCTTAGAAATCATAAATTTGCTTAGAATGAATAGGGATTCACTTCATGCAGTAGGTGCACTAGAAAAAAGCAGTAAAATATTTATTTGACCAAGCTAGGAAGTCATAATTCTTTCATTGGTTTTATCTATTTACTTACTGTATGCATGTATGGATACTTAAAAGGCAGTAACTGAGTTTGTTTCAATAACTATATTAAACCCTCAACCTATATCAGTGGTGGCGAACCTATGGCACGGGTGCCAGAGGCGGCACTCAGAGCCCTCTCTGTGGGCACAAACACCATTGCCCCAGTCATAGGCCTTCAGCTGGGTTTTATAAAACCTTTTCGCTTTAGGCCTCCACTGCCGTGTACAAAAAAAAAAAAGGTTCAATCAATCAGTCAATTTCAATTTCTCGCAGGGAAAAAAAGATCTTGCAAAGTTGGAACTGATTGATTGAACTTTTTAGTCCCAACCAGTCTGCTGTTACCACTGCAGCCACGCCCACCCAATGGGCCATGCCCATCCAATGGGCCACACCCACCCAATGGGCCACACCCACCTGGCACCCGACGATTGCATAAGTGGGTTGCAATTTGGGCACTTGGTCTCTAAAAGGTTCGCCATCACTGACCTATATCCTTGTTCTCAATATATATATATATATTTTCTTGTTTCAGATTATTCATTTGGCTCTGCTACTCTAGTTTTTGCTCTGTTACAGATTAGAATAGAAAAAATATTAGTTTCTACTTAGATGAGATTTGTAGTTTAAATAAGTACTATGCCCAAAGCAAGAATATAATTTAGTAACTTTAAGACACCAATCATAGGAATCCTGGTTAAATGCAATGGGTATATGCATAATTCTATAATTGTTATCCATTTCTTTAGCCAAAAAAGGCAGCTTATAAAAATCATTAATCAGTTAACCCTGTACTTAAGCTAATGATCTAAAAATATAAGGAACATGAAACGAGATGGTGAGGGAGGGACTAGATGGCAATTGCATGAATTACATAGGAAAGGGAAGAAGAGAAAAAAGAGTAAGATGTCACAAAATGAGTTAAATTTATCAGACAAGTACTACTTCTCAATGACTAATATTCAAAGAAATGCATACTTTTCAGTACAGTAGTCATGACTATATTTCTGGAATACAGTATAGGCTACAAAAGATGAAGTCCTATCCATTTCCCCTGTTCAGGGGAAACTTTCGGGAAATGCCATGGATTCTGTTTGGCAGTTTATTCAGAAGCCTAAAATGGATTGCAAAAGAGAGCTTATCTTCCTCTCTGAAAGAAGATATCCCATTAACTAAGTCAGATATTCAATTAATAGCAGAGCCCATACTTCTTACCCATATTAT
This sequence comes from Crotalus tigris, assembly GCF_016545835.1. Classification (NCBI taxonomy): domain Eukaryota; kingdom Metazoa; phylum Chordata; class Lepidosauria; order Squamata; family Viperidae; genus Crotalus; species Crotalus tigris. The sequence goes on from NW_024097657.1 coordinate 47,812, forward strand.
TTGATCCAATTCATATAATAATGCCAATTTTTAACACAAATTATTAGAAGGTTCTGCTATCAATTTTCATATGCCAGTCCTTCCTTAACAAGATTTCTTCTATAAATAACTGTTCTAGTAATCAGTGACTGCAGAATGATTGCTGGATAAAATAAATAATTAATGAATTGGAATTATATTTTCTATTCTGCCATGATGATTCAATTTTTCTGAGAGAGTCTGCCCATCCTAGCAGATTGATAGGGTAGGCATTCTCCAGTACCTTTTCTGAAATGTTCCCATTGAATGGGACCTGAGAAGTGTGCCCTTTTTGTGTGTGGCTGCTTCTACCTTATGGAACATCCTCCCTCTGGTGATCTGGCAGGCCCTCACCCTCTTAACCTTCTAGAACAGGGGTGTCAAACTGCCGGCCTGCAGGTTGAATGCATCACGCGGAAGCCATGCCCAGCCCAGCTCTGGCAAGGGGAAAAAATTGCGATACATCACGACACGTCATGTGACGCGGCGAGTTTGACACCCCTGTTCTAGAAGGTCATCAAGACTTAGCTTTTTACCCAGGTAAAAGGCTGGGGTAACAGGGAGAGTGTTTTGGATTGGCCGTTGGGGCATCTCAAGGTAACGACTGAGGTTTTGGTTGTATATTATGGTTTTATTTGTATAGTATGGTTTTTATAGCTTGAGAATATTATTGTCATGAGCCATCCAAAGTTGTGTTTAAGATGTGCAGCCATACAGGTCTTTGAAAGAAATAAAAATAAATTATACCATTTAGTAAATGTGAAGATTATCTGAGAGATGTTTCTTATTCAAAAATGATCGGAGAATATCCCTGCATTGCCTTGCTTTTTTGATGGGGGAGGGGGGAAATAATCCCAGTATGTGTATGTTCCAGTACAATACGGTACTTGTATTTCAACACTGATAGCCTCTGAGAGCCTCTGAGAGCCTATTCCAGTGATGGCGAACCTTTTAGAGGCCCAGTGGCCAAACTGCAACCCAAAACCCACTTGTTTATCACCGGGTGCCGGGTGGGTGTGGCCACGGTGGTCATGGCAGACTGGGTAGGCAGGGCCAGGGCGGCGGGGGCCAGTGCCTCGCCATCTCCGGGGCATGGCACGTCTGCCCACAGAGAGAGCTCTGAGTGCCGCCTCTGGCACGCGTGCCACAGGTTCGCCACTACTGGCCTATTCTATGTGTGAACTTTGTATTCTGTATATTTGTATATTCTGTACACCCATTTTCTCTAAAACCACATACAAGAAATGGCCAGTAGCCTTAAAAATAGCATATGGACTTTTTGTTCTGCATTTCTGCATCAATTTTATCCCAGCATTTATTGTAAAAGAGCAAATGAATCCTAACAATAAGATTTTTTTTTTACATATTTGGAAACTCACAATTATTTTAGAAACATTGGATGCCACATATAATGTGAATTGCTCATTCTCAGGATGTTGCTTGCATTGCCAGATGCTTTCTCAGTGGGAGTTAGGGTAGCTCTGGTTCCTGACCAACTGGGACCATAATTTTCTAAATTCTTTGATGTTTGTACTTTTACTGAGCAGATGTTTCTGTCCTTTATCTGAAGTATTTTAGAATTAGAAAAAAAAAGCATAAGAGATTCTTTAGAGTTCCCCCCCCCCCATAATCTGTGGTTGAGTAGATCTGGGAATAGTCCCTGTGGAAAACAGATATCCCAGCCGATTCCCGTTATAGCACAAATCAGTGCACAGAAGAAGTATAAGATACATCTTCTACTAAGATTGCCAAATTATAATTTGGAGACTAGGGAACTGTCTCTCAGTGCATCAGTAATGTGAAAAACGAGACTGCTCATTTGCTATTCTTTTTTCCTTTGTTATATCATTTTTCCCAGTCTCTTGTAATAAGTAGAACTCTGATGTTTTATCCACTGCACACACCATCAAAAAGTCAAGAAAGTGACAGAAGGAGCATTTGATTTTTTTTAAAAAAAACTTATTTATATTTATGGTCCAGATCTGGCACCTTATTTGTGAAAACTATTGCTCTTTATTAATTCATGGAACAGTGTACTGTAGGGGCCTTAATGCATTAATGTGCTTTTGCAGTATACAAAATGGATATTGTAAAACTAGGCTATAACTGCATCAGATACTTACCATAAGTAGGTGCTAAAATAAAGTAGCATACTTCAGCAGCAATGCATAATGTGACTGTAAGAGGAAAAAGACAGCTGAACTTAAATTCCCAACTTTGGTTACTTGTATGCCTCAGCCTTAATTGTTTTTCAGATTTCAACATCTCAATAACTTTTTTTAGATTCCTTGGGGTACGTAGCAGCAGTTATTACAGCTGGAAGAGGGAACATGTTTTGCTGGCCAAGATAGGAAAGTAAAACACAAGCGCTACCCTGTTAAGATGCTTTGTATATTTGTTATGAAGACAACTGACTATCAAGCTGGCAAGAACTGGAAATCTTTTGCCAAGTTTGCACTATTTCAGTTAAACCAAACATCACCTTCAAATAAGTCCAAAACTCAAAAGTGTCTTAGAGTGTTTGGGCCTATAGCTCTATGCTATAAAATCTATGAAAGATTGGATCCTTCCCACAGCGTTGGGAAACATGTTCCCTTATAATCCCAGCTATAAACATTTTGACCATGTTGTGCCTAATGCACTGAAGTTGCTGCTTCAAAACATTGCAGTGCTCATTTCAGACATACAAATTTCATAACACACTATTAGTTGGTTGACAGCTATATAAACAAATCAGAGAAGGGGTAGATCAGCTTTTGCAGCAATGCTGTTGTTCTCTCTCCTGGGATTTTATTTTGTAAGGTGCCAAGAAATTCAGAATTCCGGACTGGAGTTACCAGACAAAGTTTTCTCAGAACTATGAGAAAAGAATCTCATCTCTGGAGGTCAACAAGGGTTTTTGTGGAGGAAATACCAAATGTTTCATTGAGAGACATATGGTCTCCCAACGCAGGCAATGAAGCAATTACCTAGGTCACAGACTTTTTGGAAAATGTTGTGTCCTTAGTAAACATAGCTAGCTTTCCTTTTTGTTTGTACATTTACTTGAAGTACTTTAAGGAAAATACTTGTGCATGATTAAAGCCTGGGACATCAGATATTTTTAATTCTAAAGTGAACATCCTCTGCCCTGACCTTTGGAGAAAGAGAGAGATTGGCGTTTGTACTGTGATGGGCAATCAGAATTGACTTGACTGTATTAAGTTCTAAACTAGATGGAGTGGTCATGGTGGTAATAATGGATTTATTTTTATCAAAGTGTTGACATTACAACATATTGTTCAAGTGACTTTTTTTCTAGAATAGGGATGCAAAACATATGGTTCCCCCAGATTTTCTTAACCTATAATTCCTAGCAATCCCAGGAACATAGGTGATGTTGAGGGATGTTCCCACAAATCTGAAGGCTACTAGGTTTATAAATACTGAGGAAAACACAGTAGGATTTGGACACGTTTTCTCTTTGAATCAAAATCTTGAATAAAGTTGAAGGAAGCAAAATCTATAGGAATAGTTTCATGGTCATCAGTCATATTATCTGGAATTTCTGGATGCTGTAATTCCAAATATTTAAGAGAACCAGAACAAAGGATACTGTTTGAATTGTTTATATCTTTCTGTGTTCTGGCTGAATATGCCCAAATTCTTGACTTGAAATTGCACTGGAAAAGAAGAGATAAAGGTAAGCATTAAGGATTTTGATGTCTTAATCATAACACTATCCTTAATTTCTGAAAACCTGTTTTCATGAATCAAAAGTAAGACCAACCTTTTGGCCTACAGAAAAGGACTACAAAGTTTCTCTTATGTTAGGAACTTTTTCTAAATGTTCATGCAAATTTAGAAAAGATGATGATTTTGGTCTTATCAGTTCTTCATTGAGTTGAGTTCATTTCAGTTTAGATCATTACACTTCTGTGATTTGTCTTTTGCTTTCCATTAGGCTCACTGTGCTCACTGACCATTGACAAGGCCTTTCCTGAGGATGAAGGCCAATACAAATGCATAGCTGAAAATACTGCAGGAAAATCAGAATGCATTTGCAGCGTGCTGGTGAAAGGTAAGTAAATTGACCCAAATCTCAAAACTGTTCTTAAGAATCCTTAGGTGATACTATTCATATTCTGTTTATGTCAAAATTCCAATCCCTTCCTATCTTGGTTCCCATTCCTAAAACTATCCAAAAAGTGGGGGGACTCTTATTAGTTTCTTTCTGCTCCATACTCCTTCCATAATAAATTAGCTTTTGAATGGGACATTAAACCAGCCAATCATGTGTCTATATTGTGCCTCAATTAAAGACCCTCCATGCTGTTAATTTTGTCAAATCTGAATTTGCTTTAAAACCCTGTCAGCATTATTAATACAATTATGGAATACAATTATCAAGACTATTTCTGTATCAAAGAAACATCTATCTTTGGAGCATTTTAACCAAATGATGAGTTACTGCACACAAGATAAAATTTAATTGTAACAAACTAATAGCACAGGTGAGAGAAAAAAGTGAAATGTTTCTTGTTTTAGTGCTTTGTTGTTGAATTGGAACTGTGATAGAAATTTGTCAACCAAGAAAATAGTGAACAGAGCCTGTGCTATTCTGTTGTTATGGACATGCCTGTTTCTTAGCTAGTTTTCATCCACAACCCTTAATGCAAGCAGACAAAACCAACTCAGGCTTAAATCAAAGCGCATGTAGCTTTCATGGCTGCATAGATTATCCCTAAGACTTTTTATTTAGTCAGTATATTAATTTTATTTTACTTAAAACCTGCCTTTTAGCAATGTATATTATTGTTTTCCATAAAGGAGTTTGGAGATGACCTTGGGGAAAGAATTCATATAAACCTTAGCCCAGATAAGCAAAAGGGGTGGGGGGGAACACTTTAGTGTAAGTGGGAAGAGAGAGAATTTATGTCAGTTTTCAAGATTCTTTTATTATAACCTAAAACAATAAAAGAGTTTCAGTAGTTCATGTGGTGTCTGTTTCCTGACCTGGTCTGGCTCAAAGGGCTGACATTTTCACTTATCCTCTCTTTTGGGTTTATTAGACTGAGTGTGTTTGGTCGTGGCTATTCTGTCAATTTCAAAACTAATATTAGACTCTGTTGATTTTCATCACCCTAGGATATTGTTTGTCAAATAGGGTAAGTTGGCAGGATTCAGATATCATGCTAAGTTATATACCGCTTATAAAGTAAAAGATAAAACAACTTAATGTAAAACCAAATACATCCCAATAAAAAATCCTACTCCAAATTAGTTCCTAGTAACTCCTTCTTTCCAAATCTGATTGTTCCATATAATCTATCTTCATAGCTAATAGTCTCTGATAGGCATTTCATTAATTAGTTATCTAATTAGTTTTTAAACCCATTATCACATCCAATGGCACTGGACTCTGTAAATTAGTTACACATCACTGGATGCTTTAGATTGAGACAACGGGAAGAAGAAAAACATTATCCAAGTATTCCTCATTTAGCATCCACAGCTGGAATCAGCAACTTGATCCTTAAGTGAAGCAGTTGGCAAGTGAAGTTGCAACTGCATTGCAATCTTTTTTCAGCTTTCCTTTGCTTTACAGACCTATGAAGGTTGTAAATGTGAGGATTGATCATAAAGTCACTGTTTCATCTTGGTCATAACTAAGCATTTACAAAGCATTCGCTAAAGGAGGACTATTCTGTAGATTTTTGCTCATATACAGTAGTGGGATTTCGTATTGTTTTTCCAGTTCTAGCTGCAACCTTTATAGGCTTCCTAAACCTGCTCTGAAAATTTTTTCCTTATGGATTGCAGGTTTCTGAAGAATCTTGAGGGGTAAGTGAGGGAAAAATTGTCATGTCAATAGAGGTCATTCTGTGTGTAGAACAATACAACTGAAGTTTCCATCACCAAGGTCCTCTGGCTATACCTTCCTCAGTCATGCTGACTAATTTGCAATGAATTGTGCAGATGACACTCAAGACAGATATGAATCCCTGGTTTTTTTAAAAAAATCAATTGTTCCATTCATCATTTGCACAATTGCTTTATTTCAGGTACTGGCCTTCTCATCTTCTTCATTATTGGACAGTGAACAGCCATGTGCTAAATTCCAAAGACATTGATAGAATGTCCTTTCTCAGTATCCAGTTATTAGTCACAGATATATTTGATGTCCCCATTGTTCCTTCTTTAATGTCCCCAATGCATCTTTTTGTTCACATGTAACTTAAGCCATTTGAGGATAATTTAAAATCTGGCAAAGGGCATTAGATCAAAGCCCAGTAGATCAAAGCCTTTTGCAAGTTATCTTGCAAGATCCTCCGTGTCTTTATAAGGTTATGTTGCATCATTAGAACAAATTACCTCTTGTAGTTGTTTAAGGCAAATTTGTTTTGAACATTAACTCACCTTTACTCACAATGAAATTAGAACAGTACCATAGCATTTTGCTCTCCAGTTATAAGGTTATTAGGTAGTCACTTATCATAGAAAGAAGCAAAGATACGTATTTATAGGATACCACTGCAGCCAGTATAATGAAGCGCTGCTAATAATAAGGAGTTTTTTTGCTACCCTATTAAATTCTGCCAAGTCCAATCGTTCCTTAATATTTGAAGTAGAAACTTGAGAGGTAGCTCATACTCAGAACAATCACCATTTTTGTTTTAAATTTAGACTAGAAATATCAATATATGTTACTGATTTGGATTGTAAAGTGGTACTGGAAATAAAGGCAGCTATTGTTTTGCAAAGATGCACCAAAATTTAAAATCACATTATAATTTCAAGTAACAGACATAGTGTTTCCAGTCAGCACTGACCAGATCTAGATCAGTTCATGTTCATCAAAATTATTGTAGCATATGCCCTTGTTAGTAACTTGCTTAACCAGACCTATGTATTAGATTAATTGTTTCCATCCAGTAGAGTATTGTGTTATATTGTTTGCTTTGCATTGTTTTGTTTTAAATGCTTGGAACTGATTTTTATTTGCCACAGGTAAGCACATCAGTGACTATTTACAGCAGTCAAAGATTAGTACAAAAGACAGAATACATAGTTGATGCCAAAAGAATATTGTAGTGCTTGAATATATCTTCCAATAGTATATGTACATACTCTGTTGGTTTCACTATCGCTTCTGGTTAAATAAGTTTTTACAGTGATACAGAGATACAAACATCTTTTTTTTTGTGAGTAGAACATACACAATGTGAATGATCTTCGTGCAAATAGTCTTGATTTTCTTGAAGTCTTTAGCATAAAATCCTGATATCAGCCCTTGTGGCTCTACTCCAAAACTGAAACTTGACCAGTTCTTTCAGCATTAGCTCAATAGACTTATTTTTCCTAACTCCCTTCATTTTAAGCCCTCTTCAGCAGATTCATGTTTTTATAGCAAAAAACTTTCCACATGGGACATAACCCAAATAACCTGCATGCATGCTTTGAGTAAAGTAATAAGATGGATGTTTAAAATTTAGAGATTTAAAGAATTCTAATCGTAACATTTCCTGGGGAGCAAAGAAAACTATTTTCATTCTGTTTTTCAAAATTTAGCCTGTCCAAGTCATTGTTGTTTAAATATCACAACAATCTCCATTTGCTTTCTAGCCCAGTTAGAATCAAATGACAGACAAATCAGAGTTCTCTTTTCACTGCAGTTGTTGCTCTTTATCTCAAAATGGTGATTTGGTTCTTAATTATTCTAACCTTCCCCCCCCCCACACTCCCTGCAACCTGTTTCCAATTTCAGAGTCTTTAAAGTCAACGGAAAAGAAGACCAAAAACCCAAAGACTTCACTGGGTTCTGTGCATGGAACAGAAAGTAGGTATCTTTGCTTTTTCTTCATTTTTTTCTAAAATGATGTAGGTGCTTTGAAGTCATTTTCTATAACTGTGATTTAAATGGTCTCTTCCAGGTATATAGCAATTAAATCTTTAAAAAAATTCCTGACTGGGGATTTGAGGAGTTCCCAAACTGGTTGAGATGGTCAATTTGAAAAATCTGATTATAATAAGACAAAAAAAGTTGGCTGGCACTGCTGCATGGATCCCAATGCCTTAGATTTCTCCCGTGTGGTTGTTCCTCTGTTTTCCCAACAGATGAACAACAGATGTAATTATTTTCACTATGTAAACAGGTAGTTTGAGAGAATCTCAGAGAATACTTTGCACCTAGTTAAATTGCCTCAGTATCAACTTTTCTGTACTGAACCTGGAAATATGTTAAAAAATACTGGAGATACTCAGATATAGCTCAGATACTGTGATGAATGAATTCCATTCCTTTATTCTGCCAGAAAGCCTTTTCTTCCATTACCTCTCCCCATTCTGTCAAATTTAGATAAGCCATAGTGTAACCAATCCAAAGTGTCCTTTCCATTAAAAAAATGACACCTTTCAACTATAGCAAATAACTTTCACAGGTTCCCCTTGCAGCCTCCTAACCACCCCTAATCCTACTTCTACCTTTAATCTTACCTTAATCCTACAACCTTTTGACAACTTGAGTTTCTCTTCTTTTTTTGAGGAGGGTGATAGTGATATCCTGACATTGTACCGGTGGGCAAGGAGAGTTTATGTGATAGATTCTTTTAGGCAGGCAGAGGGGATTACTAGTGTTTATTTTGTTGTTGCTGCTGCTGTTGGTGTTGTTGGTATATTAATCCAATCTGAAATTCATATATATATATATATATAATTCAAAGTAACAGATTAATAGTAAAAGACTCCTGTAATTGGGCAGCATATGGATGAATTTTAGCAGTTTGAACGTTGTGAGCTCAGAAGCCCACACAAGGAGATGTTGGGGGTTGTATAAAGCCTAAATGATGAACAAACATGTGATATATTATCTGACTTTTTTTTTTAGATGTTCAAGAAATTGTAAGTGCAAGGAAATAAAAATTGCTTCTTATCTTCTACTGATAGAATTATTGTACGTGTAGCACTAGTTCTGGGATATCCTTGCTTTTCTGAACAACTTCAGTGCCTCTCAGTTCCTTCTGACTTTCAATGAGGACATTGACTAGCTATAATATTTATGATGCAAACAAGCTTTGGTATACATGTGTTTTTGAGGACAATCCAATTGATTATGAACCATTGCACATACATTTGCTGCTGTAATATAACTAGGGGTATACAAATTAACTTCTGTGATGGCTTTTTTCTCTTTCCAATTTGCAATTATGTTACAAGCTGATTATTTTTCTCCCTTACAAAAATGTAAAGGCTTGCTTGGGGTTTGGGAGTTGGCTGAGGAAAACCAAATTTCTGATTTGCTGATTAAGTATCTAGCTTTATTCCTAAAATAAGAATTGAGAAAAGACTGCATGGGGAGGAATTTAGTAGTGGCATAAAATTGTTAATCAGGAGTTTCCTAAGTATTGTGATCCCTGTAGTAAAGCATGGACCCTCCAAGAAATCAAAGAGAGAGAGAGAGAGAGAGAGAGAGAGAGAGAGAGAGAGAGAGAGAGAGAGAGAGAGGGAGGGAGGGAGGGAGGGAGGGAGGGGGAGGGAGAGAGAGAGAGAGAGAGAGAGAGAGAGAGAGAGAGAAAGAAAGAGAAAGAGAGAGAGAGAGAAGGCAAATTTCTCAGCCTCTCATAGCTAAGACACTGTGGCATTAAGCCACCTAACTTCATTATACCTGGATTCATAGGGTGGTCTTTTGTCCAATGCCCCCTCCCCACTGCCCAAAGCAGGAGTCCTCATACCATCTCAGACAAATGGTTGTCCAATCTTTGGAGAATAAATCAACACTCTCTTCCCTGTGGCAGTTCTTCAAGTATTGGAAAATTGCTATCATATCTCCTTTCACTTTTTTCTTTATTAAGCTAAACAGCTTTGTTAAGGTAAACATATATTTAGCCATTTTTCATAGGATTTAGCCTCCAGGCCCCTTATCATCTTTATCATTCTTCTCTTCACTCTTTCTAGGACAGTGGTTCCCAACTTTTTCTATACCCCACACCCCTAGAATGTTTCTGATATAGTAGTGGCCAAAATTGTGGAAACCTTTTGGGAAAAGTGTACAGTAGAAATGTCACCTTTGGTTAAGTTTCCACCATTTTTTCTTCTAATTTCTTTATAACTGTAGCCTTGTTCACTTAATAATACTATTTTACATCTCTTTCTGGGTAACCAGTCAACTCTTTGCACCATTACTTTAATTTTATTACGTTTTACAAGCTCACTAAATGAAAGAACACAAAAAAACCCAACCAACTTGATAGCGACCACATAACACACTGACAAATGTCCTCCTCTCAGCTTCAATACATGACATCAATAACTGAATCCTACTGTGATCTGATTGGCTCATTGCCAAAACAAGATGACACCTGATTGGCTCTCTAACACTCATGCTCATTGGCTACAATCAGATGAAGGAAAGCTACCGGATATCAACCTAAGCAAGTTGTGCTTCCTTTTTCTGGTTATTTGGCTATAACTTTTCATAGAATATAGTACAGATAATTGAACAAACTTTGTTGCATTACATTCTTGATTAAATTATCTTTCCATTGATATATAATTTTATGGTACTATAAAAAAAAGTGGTGTTATTAGCCATCAAACCTCAAAAATACACTTTCCCAAAAAGATTTCCACAATTTTGGCCACTATTGTATATTCTCGCACCCCTTACAAAAGTTCGAAATAATTGCAATAAATTTGCATATACACTATAATTTTGAAAAGCCAACTTTTCGCACCCCCTGGAATATCGTCTCGTACCCCCAGGGTTGTGGTGATGAGAACTGGATGTGGTATTCCAAATGGGGTCTCATCAGTGCATTATGGAGCAGTACTATCACTTCCTTGACCTTGTTACTATCTCTCTATTGATGCAGCCCAGAACTACCTTGGCTTTTTTGGCAGCTGCAGCACACTGATTCATACTTAAGTAGTGTTCCATCAGGAGACCTACATCCTTCCCACATTTGTGCATTTGTTTTTTTCCTACCTACATGCAGAACCTTACTTTTCTTACCACTGAACTACATCTTGTTGGATAGGACCCAAAGATCTGTCAAGAACCTTCTGAATCTTGAATTTATCTTCCAAAGTCTTAGCAATTCCTGCAAATTTGATGAGCGCCTCTTCAGTCCCCTCATCTAGGTCATTTATGAAGATATTGAAGAGCATCGAGTCCAGGACAAAACCTTGATTAACCCCACTGCATACTTCTCTCCACATAGATATAGTTCCATTGAGGACCACACACTGAGTGTACTTAGCCAACCAACTACAAATCCATCTGGTAGTGATAGCATCAATCCCACATTGTTCTATCTTACCAAGATGTACTGTAGGCTGTGGTCTGCTTTATCAAACGTCTAACTGAAATCTAGTAGGTATATTACATCCACAGCATTTCCTTGGTCCAATAATTTAGCCACTTTATTTAAAAAGGCAATAAGGTTTGTTTGGAATGACCTGTTCTTAACAAATCCATGCTGGTTTCTAGGAATAACCTTGTATTTCTAGCTGCTCATAAACCTACACCTTGAATATCTTTCCAGATGCAAAAGACAGATGCAAGAAAGAAATTAAGCAGTTCTGCCTTCTCCCCGCTGCCCGTCTTCTTCTTGCCATTGTTTCTCACTAGTGGACTAACCATTTACTTGTGGTTAGTATCCTATATTGTTTTTATAACAGGATTTGTATTGGAAGGAGAAAGAAAAGCCATTTTTTTTCACACCAGAGCAACTAAAGATGAAATTTTTCTGTAGAAGGCTAGGGAGGAAACAAGATTGACACACATGACAATTTGCCCTTTAAAAATGTTTATTGTCACATCTTTGGGCCATAGTAAGCAGAATGAGCTCGTGGTCATGAGTGTAATATTTACAAAAATTACAAGCCTGCTAGTTACTGACTTTTAGGTTACTATTCCAAATAAATGCAGAGAATATACACAGAGAATATAAGATGCAGCCATTAATCTAGTACCTTGATCAACTTCTCACAGATAGTTTTGATTAAAGTTCATTTAAATTTGACTTATTTGATTAGGTGCAATAACTACTTTTATAAAAGACTGAAAACTCTTTGTGGATTTTTTCTGAAAATGAATAAAAATGAACCGGTGACCTCTGGATTTACTGATTAAAAAGGGCTGTATGCTCTCAAATGAAGTGTTATTAAATGTTATTCTTCAGTTTGGTAATAGTGAAGAATTTTATGCTGACAATAATGTTTATACTATCTTGCTAATAATATTCTTGAAGATACGTCTTTGGGAGTTTGTATAAACATAAAACCTCATTTTCCAGCCCACTTTTTCAATAAAATTGTTAATGCGCTTCAGGTTGTTGTATGAAATATCCCTTAGAATGCTTAGGCAAAAGCCTGATGAAATCATTGCAAGTTCACTCACACATAATTTTCAGTTGTGGTGCTGTCAGAGTTTAATTTTTTGTTCTTGCTGCTTTCAAAATAATTTTCTGAGTGTCTTCAGCAAGTTCATCCTTGAAATTGTTATTTGCTTTATAAAGTCCTGAACATTATAAGGAATTAGCAAAAATGAAAGGACCAATTCTGTCTCCAAATACTTTAGGTAAAGTTGCTCTTTCACATTTTTATGGAAAAATCAGCATATTGTCCTTGTTCATTTATGTTCCCCCTTTCCCAATGATTCTCCTGAAAAAGAGTGTTGAAATAGCTTCAGAAATATGGACAGGACAATGAAGATTAGAATTTAGAATGAAAATTAGTGTGGAAAGAAAATGCAAGTTTTGCTAGAGATACCTGATTTTTTTTTTACCTTTTCTTTTTGCAAATCAGTCCTGTTCCATTAAAGGATTTTACTGCTACCCTTAACTTTTGCAAATAATTTGCAAAGATCAGTTTTTTAATATAAAACAAGTTGTTTTTCTGACATTCTTTTCAAACATTGCCATCCACTTAAATAATTCTTTACTGATTTTTTGTGTTTCCTGAACAAGTTATCTTAAACTCAGTGTTTAAAATTGCTAATACATGTCCTTTTTTAAAAGACTTCTAAGGGACCCTAGAAAACATTAGGGATGTTACCCAACTTGGCGATTCCAGGCAACTCCTACCCCACTCTTCCTCAGAACAACTGCTGTTATGACTTTTATAACTCATGGAAAGTAGCATCACTCTCTATTACTTATATAGTTCTGGCCTTTAACACCAACATAAGGGGTGCTAAGCACAAATCCACCAAGTTAGCTAAAAAAAACCCTCACATTTATTTATGGAACATACTTATCAAAGGAATCACTTCATACCTTTAAGAAGTTTTATCCAACAGTAGAATGTAGCCTGAATAATTCTCTGTTTAGCAACATTGTTGGTCATGAGTCTTTTATTTCTGTTATTCCCTAACTCTGCTTATTAACTGCCTTACATTTTATTACTTTGCTGCCCATTATTCTATTTATTGTTCTATTATACTTCCACTCATCTTTTGCTAAGATTTCACCAAAATAGCATTTCATAAATCCACAAATACTAAATTCCAGAGAAAATGTGTCCCTTCTGTGCTCAGTGAAGAATTCGGCTCCTTCAGAGTTTATGGCGTGGTTCTCTTTCTATCTTTCTTCCAACATTTTTTTAAAAAAACAATGTTTTTGTGATATCTGAATCCTTGAGGAAATAGAGCCTCATGCCTGTTATTGCATAAAACCTGTCTTGATTTTATGCCAAAGAAATGTGTTCCTTGATTATTCTACTTTTCCAGAGAAAGGGGTTAATAAATATCATTCCTAATATAGTATGTTGACTTCACTTCATCAGAAAAGAAGAAGGTGGAACCCTGCACAGTGTCTGAATTTCCAAATTAGAGTTACCTCTAAGAAAATTATATTATGGCATAGCATTCTATTCAAAATATCAAATGGAACAATATCAGGTTTTTGAGGACAGCCAAACTTACTGCATTTAGAAATAAACCTGCCCCCATCCAAATGCTTTTGTGTTTGTTTTTGAATGTATTCATTCCCCAAAACTTAATATCCCCCAATTTATAAAGAATGAGAGGTTTTGTGCCCAATTTAAATCCTAGCACTTTCGCTAGAATATTACAGCAATAGATTGTCATCAAAATAAATATGACCAGTGTTTTATATCTTTTTTTCCCTCCAGGGTGGAAAAGATACAGAACATTTTTTTAGTAGGGAAGGGAAGGGAAAGGGAAATTATGTATCTATTATTGGATTATAAATATTTTATATTTTATAAAAATATTTACATTACAATCTCTGTTAGATAGTATGCAACCAAGGCATTAAGTGTTTAAATTTATTTTTCATTTCTTTAGTCTGGAGGAAAAAAGTGGCACTGGTACAATTCTGAAACCTGATATAGTAAAGCTTACATATTTGGGGAAAATGCTATTAAAGACAGGCACATACAAACACACACTGAGGAAAAGAGGCTAGGGGTAGTTCTAAGAAGGTCTGACTTCAATACTACCCTCAGCCTGGAAAGATTAATATCAATTACAGTGTAATAATTTCATGGCGATGGAGAAAAACCTGATTTTGGCAGATAAATCACCTTTTTTATATTCTGGAAAATGTATACTTATCAATTTTCCTTATAGCTAGGCACGTTCTTCAGGCTAGTGCTGTGCAAGTAGAAATCCAGTTGTATGTAGAGCAATGGGGAGAATGTTCTAGTTGAACAAACCATTCCTTGGCATCCAGTTAAAGCTTCTGCGAGGTATGCTATTGAGATTCAGCCAGATTATTATGCTTTATAGTTTATGCCATCCGGACACAAACTGTGACTTAGTTAATACTGGCAAAGAGCAGAATTTTCCATGAAGGTTTTATTTACAGTTTTTTTTCTGCATTGCTATCTGGGGGCAGGCAGAAGGAAAGTGTGATTGTTATTGATTGCCCCTACAGAAGTAGATCATGAAAGCTTATCTGTGCTGTACACAAAGCACATAGGCTTTTTTTGCTGTGGCTCTAACAAGCTTTATTCTTTTTTCATCTGCGATGCAACAGCTACTTTAAAAATCATCTTCAAATTATTCATAATTCTGTAAACACTTATCAAATGAACTGTGGTGTTCTTTCATTGGCAAATATTCCTTCAACAATTTCAGCACATCTTAATCTGATTTAATTTTTGTTCCAGAATATCTGACATCGTTGTTATGGCAAATTTCAAATAGCAAATGATTCCTGAATTAGATTTAGGGAAGGCCTCTGTGATCTCCACTGAAGTGACTTGAGCAAATGAGTTTCCTTAATGTAGTGAGATACATATTCCCTGCCTCTGCTATGGCGATTGGAACAGCAATAACTGAGGAATGGGGCAGGGATTTTTTTTTTCCTTCTCTATCATTTTTTTAGTTGTCCCAGCCTGTGCTTTAAATTTGGAATTTAGGTCTTTCATCAAGGAATGGTAGGTTTTTCATTAGGGAATCATGCCGCCATAAACCTTGATAAGTGATCTACATATGGTTGACAATAGAAAAGGTAAAGACATGGGTTTCCTTTTATGCCATTTCTTCTTTCACTATAATATTCTACATGCCTATCTTCAGTGGTAGAAGAAGCAGCCTGCATAAGCCAATTCTCTTTCCTTTTTAACCCTCTCTCTGGCAGCTCCCTTTCTTTTTCACACTCATCTTTCTATGCAAGGTTGGGAAGTGGAATCTGGATCTTGGCTAATGTCTATCCATCCCTCCTTGCCTGATTTTTAATTAAAGCTGTTTTTCTCTTTTATGATACTGACTTGTTTCCTGCAAAGAGATTCATAATCATTATTCAGAACTAATTTACCACACAAAATTGAAGAGCTACCTTTAATACTTCCTTACATCCTATTATGTAAGGCAAAACAAGGTAATGGAAGCAAGTTACATTCAACTTGGAACACTGAAATAGGAGGACTCACAGGGCAATCCAAAAAGGCAAGTTGTCAAGTAGGTTAGGGGTCAAAGGTTAGCGAATATGCTTTGTGCTGTCATGTTGGGATCAAAAAGAAAAAAATATATGTCAAAGCAGGATTCATGAAAATTCTTTTGCTAATTTAACCAGAAGACTTTGCCCTTCCTTTACTTATGTAACACAGCAATATATTCATGTATTCTTGGAGGTGAAGGCTATAATATTCTGTATGTGAGTGTGGGGAGCAATTCGTAGGGAGAAGCCACAAATCTTGGCTAATTTTAGCTAAGGATATTAAAATCAGAGTTCATTCAGAGACATAGCTTCCCACAAGAGCAGTAATTTCATCTGAAAACTGAAGGAACCCTTAAGTAAATAGTTCCTTACATGCTTTCTAAAGTAAATTTTTGGTAAAGATACAAAATATTTAATCAAATTCTTGAACGCAGTTGTTTTTTCATGCTAAAATTAGCTTTTCCCTTGTTTTTACTCCTCCATTCCCTTTTGCTCTCAATTCTTTGGGAGCTTTTTGAAAATTTTGAATCTGATAAACATTCCACTGAGTGAAGCAGCTTGGACATCTCAGTTGGAGGAGCTGTTCTGCGTCCCACTTGATTTCACTGAAATTCTTGATAGCATGCAAGAGGCTTGAAGCTGATTGGTTAAGCACAGCCTCTGCCCCACATATTCATTGTGGTATGATTTCCAGTGGCTCTATGTTGTTTTTAAAACAGCATAAACACAAACTGCACCACTGTGCAATAGTAGATATGACAGGAAGAAATCAACAATGGACAATATAATTCCTTTGGCTCCACCAGGTTCCTTGAATCACATTTAATTGTTTTCAAAAAATGTTTTAAACTAATTATTTTTTTAATGAAGTGAACATGCTGCAAAACAATTAATGCTATCTAATATCTTTAATGTATAAGAAAGCTTCTACAGCTCTATGGGTTGTCTTAAAAAATAAAAACAGTAGGTATTTCTATCTCAGGGTTTTGTTTGAAAAAGTGCAGTGGAAGGCAGATTGCAGATTTTGGATTTTTATTATTTATTTCTATGGTAGAGGTAGATTTACACTGGCCAGTGTTTGCTTGGCATTAAGTCTTACTGAACACAAAAGGACTTAGATCTGAATAGTCAGAAATAGGAGCTCATTGTAGAAGACTATCATCAAGTGACAGAAGGGACCACCAACACATTATTAATAAGAATGTAATTATACTGGAGACTACCACAAAACCCTGGAGCTAGAGTTAAACTGAAGAATTGAAAAAAAAAATTCCTGGAAAATGGTAGGAAATAAGGAAAATCACTTCCTTATTTTTGCTTGGTAAAGTATATGCACATGATCATGTGATCACAAGGAATAAAGCTTAGCCCAATGGAATCTTTCTCTGATATTTTATAGTAGAGTTTCTAACACAATTGATCATTACTGAAATATTAAATTATTTTGGGCATTTTAAAATTTGTGTGTGTGTGTGTTTATGTATTCACTCTCATTTTGTTTTGACTATTTCCACTTTATGTAATGGGAAGAGGAGTAATAGTGGATCAGCATACTAAAAAACAGACATTCAAATTGAAATATGCATGTTTGTGTGTATTAGGAATAATCGCCTTGATAAAAAAATTAGGAATTATACAATTATTAGGATTTTATGATTTGCAATCAGACACTTTGTGGAATAGTTTCTGTTACTACCTGGCAAAATAGGATAGATAGCCAAGCGTCAGCAGCATGATTATTCTTTTAAGGAGGGTTATTTATATGTTCACTTCAGTCTGGTTTATAAATGCTACATTTTCTTGTGAGGCAATAAATTTTCCGGAACAACTTTTTCAAGAAAAAAAAACTTGGTGAACCTGTATCTGTGTGAAGCAATCTTAGTGGAACAGAGTATTAAGGATATGTGGATGGAGATGGTCTTTGTGCAGTTGCATGCAATTTTTTCCCCATTTTTGTCAATTTGCTCTGACTGGAACTGCACAGAGAGCTATTTATTGAGAAGTTAGAGCAGTTGGGAGTTCTGCATTTCTATATTTAGTAAAATGCCTGAAAAGGAAACAGGAGAAGGAGACCGGGACAGGAACAAACACAGCCCTTCTGAACATCTCTTCTTATGGGACTGTAACAAATGTCATGACAAAAGTTTCATAGCTGCAAGGCCAGGAGGTACATTTTTCTCCCACATGGTATGCACTTTTCTTCCATTACAAAATAATTTTCATACATAAAATAAACATATTATTTCAAAAAATACATTCTTATTCTGTTTCACATGTATATTCTACTAATCACGAGTTTTCCTCTCACTTCTAAATCTGAATCTTAAACCTTAAATCAATCCGTATCTCTATAATGCCCTTTTAACCCATTACATGTAATTTTAAGTCTCTTTTTTCAGTCTTATTCTGGCTTACTTTTTGTGCCAAGCAGGTTTCCATAACAGAGCCTCTGTTTCAGCAGAGAGATCTCCCTTTATTGCTTGTGATGTCATTTGGGTCAATGGAAGACATCCCATCCTCCGTTTTTGGAGCCTGATTCCTTTGTAGTTCGACCCTTGTTGCTTTAAAAATTCAAATCTCAATGTTTGGTTCAGCTGAGTAAGACATTCCATTGTATCCAGTTTTATGGTTAATAGTTGGTTATCAAAGTTGTCATCGTTCTCAGTAAGTCATGTTTGTACGTCAACTCCTGTTATTTTTGGAGTTGTATGTAGTTTGATTAAGGTTACCTTTTGATCCTCAAAAATCTCAGTGGGATGCTTATGAGGTAATATAAATTCCTCTTTGATGTAGGTTAATTCCTCTTGGTGTATTTTGGCCTATAGAATAGTCAGTTGAAGTCTGGAAATCAGTTTGAGGGTTTGAAGTAAGGTTTCTGACTCTTATTTTTGTAGTAATCTCTTTTATTTTAGTGCATACTTGCTCAGTGGCTTCATGAATTTTTTCCAATATAAGTTTACAGGTATGCACTTTTAATGACGAGAAGTTTTAAAGTGAAGTTTTATATAACTGATTCATTAAATGAGTTAGAGTTGGAATATTTGTCCCTTTTTTTCACCAAATTTGCTCTTAACAGGAAGTAAATGCCTACCCTGAATCATCCATTTAAATTTAGATACCTGACTCTTAGTGATGGAGCCAATTATAAAACATATATAGATGACCCTGAACCCTGGTTATCTGAGGAACTGCTTCAACTATATAATATTATATTAGCCCAGTGGTGGCGAACCTGTGGCATGAGTGCCAGAGGTGGCACTTAGAGCCCTCTCTGTGGACACGTGTCCTAGGCCTTCAGCTGGGTTTTAGAAAACCTTTTCGCTTTAGGCCTCTGCCGCCATGTGCAAAAAAAAAAAGGTTCAATCAGTCAATTTCAACTTCTCGCGGGAAAAAAAAGATCTTGCAAAGTTGGAATTGATTGAACTTTTTAGTCCCACCCAGTCTGCCGATACCACCGCAGGCACACCCACCCAATGGGCCACACCCAGCCAATGGGCCACACCCACCCGGCACTCGATGATGCATAAGTGGGTTTTGGGTTGCAGTTTGGGCACTCAGTCTCTAAAAGGTTCGCCATCACTGTATTAGCCCATCCCATTAGTTCTGGAAAAGAAGGCATGTTGCTAGGGATCTACATTTGGTGGGTCCCAGGAAGTGGCCCTTCTTTGCCATGGTGCCTGCTGGATGGGACATTCTCCCCCCCCACACACACACACACCTATAGGCAGATTAGTTCCATGCCATAATTTTTATGTTTTTTTTTCATTTTCTAATAATGACTTTTTATATGTTTATATGATATATTTATATATTTGCTGGTTTTTTTATTGATGTATGCTGCCCAGAATCACATTTTGTGAAATGGGAGGTCATATAATAACATGCTAAATAAAGAAAGAAAGCTTTTTTTTCCAATCTTGTCCCAATATCCCATGACTATTACATCGCTAAAGACCAACATCAGTGGAAATGTCTAGTCCCAGATCCTTTAAGAGATGGAAGTATTGTGTGCATACTTGAGACAGGAAGAAAAATATATTTACCAAATTAATGATAACCCTTGAATATGCACTACATAAGCCTAAAATGCATTCAGTGTGACCTTTGGACTGAGGTCCAGCTTTCCACAATTTTTACATCCTTCCTGTGCTTTCATAAACTTCCAGCTACACTGGACATTAGCTCAAAACATAGAAAAGTAATGAATTTCAGTAATTTTCAGTTTTTAATTAGAGTATTTTGCTCAGCCTGCTGAATCTGTTCATTGCAGAAATACTCTTCAGCATTTAAGAGCAAGATTTATGTGGGGCATTATCTCTTTTCTATTTCATTATTAAACTATGTACAGAAAACCATTTATTGTCATGGCTCTAGTTTCTATGAATTCATGTTATCTTTCCCAATTATCTTAAGCTGAAAACTTCCATATCTGAAATTCCTATTTTGTTTTTTGTTTGCTTTTGTAAAAAATAAACATATTTCCAAGGCTCAGGGAAAAGGATTGAAATATTTTTATTAATGCCCCAAGGCCATGGTCAAAATTTCTATTTCTGTATAGATGTGGTGAGGAAAGTGTTGCAGCCGAATGTTTTATGTGCTTCACCCTTTTGTTAAAAAGTGTGGATTTAAAGGTCCTCAGTAAGAAGAGATATGTTAGACCATACTTCTCCCATGAACCCTACCCAAATAAAGAACTCAGAAAGCTGTGAGAGCTTTGTTATGTAGTTTGCCTTTGTTATCTCATACAATGACCTGTATTCACATTTATTTCTCACTAGGAATCTCTTCTTGGGTAGAGATTACCAGTGTTCTCATCCTTAAAGCAGACATTGCCTAAGATAAGATATGAGAAGATTTGTTGGATAAGTAAGAGTTTCATCATTCATGTGAACTTCACATCTGAACTAGCTGCACTTTTTTTCCTTACTAGGTGAGGCAACTGTAAAGAAGAAACCAGCTCCAAAGACCCCACCCAAAGCAGGTATTAATTGCTCAGCATTAGTATGGAGAAGACTGTGAGCCATGAGTAGGTAGTTCAGGAAAATATTTGTTTATTGAAAATGTTTAAATCCTGTATTCTGCTGAAAGGTTTGAATATGATCCCAGAGGCTGACAATCTGGATAACAAAAAAACAAAGGAATTGGAAAGAAAAGATTAAAAAGCAAACTCAAGGATCATTTCTCAAGTATAATCATAATTTTTTTATATAAGTATTAATTACAATTAAGAATATCTTGTATTTAGATACTGCAATTTAGAATATTTAGCATAAAATTATTTGACTCTTGCACACCAGATTGAGTACAATATTAGAACTAAAGACATTGGCACACATTACATCAAAGTATCAAGGTTTTGATCTTGAGCTAGTTACTTAGTATTGATATTGACATTTCCATTGTATTGACATTTCCAATGTATTGACGTTTCCATTGTATCATTGTGATACACGCGCGCGCGCGCACGCACACACACACACACATACACTTACATACAGGTCAGTAAAAGGATTACACTTACATACAGGTCAGTAAAAGGAAAGAAAGTATAAGCAAAACACTTTAACCAGAATTTAAATACCAAAGTTCTTACGTTTAATCATAATTCTTACAGTGACTAGATCTTCCAGTGACAGAAGCTAATCACTTGGCAGAACATGTGCAGTGATGGCCCTTTTTTCCGTCCTTCCCTTGTCCACATCCTTTTGTAATGTCTTAATTAATTTATCTGTGAAAGAATAAAAATGCCTGAGGATTATTAATGGTATCAGATTAATATATAATATACTTTGATGTACCATTTTAAAGAAACCTTGTTCTCTACAAAAAGAATGCTGAAGCATCTTCTTACTAGAATTTTTTAGATTAATCAAAATCAGAAGAATGGATGATAAAAAACTAAAACATTATTCAAGTTCTGCTTAAATTTTTATTTAAAAAATGCTGTGAATTTTCTATTTTAATTATTGCTTATATGTTCTTAAGTTAA
Organism: Crotalus tigris; assembly: GCF_016545835.1. NCBI lineage: Eukaryota > Metazoa > Chordata > Lepidosauria > Squamata > Viperidae > Crotalus > Crotalus tigris. Next base: position 69,706 of record NW_024097657.1, read on the forward strand.
ACACCTGAACAATTCATGACTTTCCATGTCAAATCAATCACTCATCTAGTACAGTATGACCAGCCTATTTTGTAAGAAACACACACACACACACAAAAGGGGGGTTGTTCCTATTATTCTACCCAAAACAACTGGAAAAGAAATAAATGAATTCCTCCAAGTCCTGGGTTAATTTAAAGCAGGCTTGTTCCCCTAAAATCTGAAGGAGGGAATATAAGAGGCTCTCTAGGTATAAACCAAGAAGATCCTAAGACAGTGATGGTGAACCTTTTAGAGACCGAGTACCCAAAAACTGGCACTGCCCCCTGCTCCAGCCCCTGCCCCGCCCCCTACCCCGCCTGCCGCAGGGCCACTCACCGCCTCCAGGGCCCGCCGCAGATCGCCCAGGCAGCCCAGCAGTGTCATGGCGGCCCCGCCTTCTGCCCACACCCCACAGCATCAACTGTGCGCGATGGGGTGTGAGGGCAGAGTCTTGTCTACCCTGCCTGGCTGTCATGTCCTTGGCTGTGCTGCTCCACGTGGGCCACGCTCAGGGGCGACTCCTCCAGGGGGGCTGCAGGTGAGGAGGGGGTCTCGGGGAGGCAAGGCTGGGCAATGGCATGTGTGCCCACAGAGAGGGCTCCGAGTGCCACCTCTGGCACCCATGCCATAGGTTCGCCACCACTGTCCTAAGATCAAGAGGACTTTCTATGGAAGTCGGAATCCTCCCCATCTTTACTTTGCATGGGATGATTGTTAGAATAACCAATATAACCGTGGAAAACTTTTCCCCTTGTAAAGAATCTCTGAAATTGGTTTGGGCTTACAGCTTTAGCAGGAAAAAGTTTGTACAGTCCGGCACAGTTGTTAGTGCATTTTATAATGGATGCATTCTCACCTTGCCTGTCAAATGCGAGCTTTGGTTAGGCAAGAAGGATCTGGATGATTAATTGTACGCCAAGGAAACTGGCAGGTTTCTTTTCCTAGACTGATTAATCAGCACAGATTTATAAAGCTTCCTCTGTCCTTTGAGGTTTGATTAATGATCATTTATGAATTGGACTCAAAAGAGGTTTACCAACTCCTTAGTTTGGATATATATTTTGCTAGCAGGCATTGAACCATTAAGCAGAGGTTGAAGGATTCTGTTTTCATACCCATGAACCAGATCCTGGATTTTTGTTAGATATAGCTTTGGGACTGGATAAACAATTGGTTTCTGTTTTACATATCCACTTCAATATATTTGTAGTTTTTACCTCTGGAAAAAAAAATCCTCAAAAGTTGTTTCCTCTTCTATCAGCTGTTCCTCCTCAGATTGTTCAGTTCCCAGAAGATCAGAAAGTAAGGTCTGGTGAATCGGTAGAGCTGCTGTGCAAAGTAGCAGGAACCCTACCTTTAACGTGTACCTGGATGAAATTTCGGAAGCAGGTAATAGAATTTTTGCTGCTATTCTTTTAATCATAAATTGCATGAGAGAAAAGGGAATCTAAAAAAGTTTACATGTATGGAATTTTCATCAAGATTGAAAATAATTTCTTGCTTCTGATATGTAAACAAATATACTTAGGGAAGGGCAAAATGCTTTAAAGCTGTGAAATTCTGGAATTAATAACTCTGTAGCCCAGCCCATATATAACAAATGAGCATCCTCTCTCAACTTCTTCTGATATCTCCCACAGAGCACATGGTATATTACTTTGCCTGAACTTAGCCTGCTATGGAGACAGTAGAAGATAGACTACTGATATTTGATTATTGTCTCAGGTTACAAGTCCCAAACTCGAATATATGCTTGCTGAACATCAAGGCTCATGCATCATTAATTTATATTCACTGCTCCACTCCCCAGGGCCCAAAGTTATATTCATCAAAATAGATATTTTAATTAAAATTGCCTTCAGCTGAAGAAAGCTATATTCTTCATTATACTGATGTAAACTTTCATGACCAATGTCTGTTGCGTAATATTGAACTTCAGGGATTTAGTGACTGTAAGTTTAGACAACCATTTCCTGATGTTTCACCAGCAACTCTGGCTGGCATCTTCAGAGACAAGATAGCCTCCAATTCAGACCACAGCAACTGAGCAAAACCTCCCAACTTTATAGCCAGGGGACCTGACTTCTGGTTGGTCTTTAGCCAAGTTGATTTTCAGTTGATGCAGGTAAGGGCTTATCTCTGATTGGTTCTTAGTTTGTGCTTGATCTGGATTGTTTTGGTGGACTTAAAAAAAAAAAAATCCAGGAAAGTCAAGGACAGCAGAGACCCACTCACAGCATCCAGAATCTGCCTTTAACTGTTGGCAGTTGTATATTGATACCACAAAATAATTTCTGCACTTGACTGAAATAACACAAGAGGTCTTGTAGATTCAGACAACCCAAAATATCATCAGTAATGGAAAATGCACTACAGCATAATGATCATGAAATTTAATTCAGGGACACATGTGCTATCAATAACATCAAACTATTACATCCACCAGCACAGAACGGCTATTGCCAAACCTGCAATGTTGAATATCTTTATCAATATCTTTTTCAAGTATTTCCAGGATTTGGCAGTATAACTATGCCACACTATTATCACTAATAATGTTGATTGATCAGAAGTTCCCTAATACAGGAATGGTATTAATACAGAGTTGTAAATGAAATACTGCCTAATACATGTATTTAGTTTTTTGGTTGCATGGAACATCTAAATTCCCTGTCTGGAATGCTTGCTGAGTACTAATAAAAGAAATGAAGGGACATGAAGAAAAAACAAAATGCCAATTGGAAATTGAAAATGCTACTGTCTTCTCAAAGGATAATTATGATTTTACTACTTGTCCTATAGGATCAACTTGGGTGTTTGACCAAAACAGACTTTACAATGATTTTTACCATGATTTTTTTTAAAAAAAATCTCAATTATTATGGAAAGAAAAGTGTTTAATGAAACTCTATGATGAACTGGGAAAGCTATTCTCTAACAGGGAATTGATGGAATGACATAAAAGTCATTGACCCAAGTATTTCCAGAATAAATGGTGCTTTTCTTTGTATGCTTATAATTAAATAACATTTTTTCACTGACTCCCATTTATGCATACCAAGTTCTCACTGATGCTTCCCTATCTGAAATAAAGGAATCCAGTGTAAGATTTGGGAAGATTAACAGTTCCAACTGAGAAGACCCAAGGACTTATTTTCAAGTCTAGTAAACACTATTTGAGAGATAATGGGCGAAGTAAATAGTATTTGAGTTTAAGCTGTCAATAATGACTGTTTACAATACTGTAGAGTTTCTTAATTTGAACTTACAGCCACTCTTGCTTTTGCTGTGTATAATTAATTGGTTTCAAAGCAATGTGATACTGAACCAAATGGTAGAACTACTCCCAAAGGAAAACAATATTTATTTGCTTGTCTCCAAGAAAATTTATGATTGGTACTATTAACAACTTTTGTTTAAGGATATGACTTACTTTGACAGCAAAACAAATCCCCTCTGTCATAGCTTTAATTTTTAAAGAATATATTTTTATTAAAAGTGTTTTCTTAATATAAAATGCAAATAGAAATAAGACAATGGAAAAAGGGGGAAGGAAAGGGATAGAGGAGATAAAGTGAGGGGGAGAAGGAAAAAGAAATAAAGAAAAGAAACAAAAAGCAGTAACTTATAACAATTTGGGGGTACAATAAGATACATAATAGTTATAGTATCAACTTTTTAGTCATATCAGATAGTAACTGCTAATCATTTCTATATTAGTAACCCACTTAATTGTTAAAACCCAAATTCAAATTTTCTTTTTTTCTCTCTTTCACACCAAAAGTGGTTTTAAATTTTGAATTTATTGGATGTGATATTGTTCATAATTTCTTCATTCTAAGGTTCCTTAGGTGAGGTTGGGTTGAAATCCTACCAATGTGACAGGCTTTTCTTGACCAAAAATGAGATTAATATCACATGAGAGTATATATTGAGGTGATCTCAAAAAAAGACAGAATGTTATAATCAGCCCAACACTCTTCTTTATCATCTGCTATTAATAAATTTAATCTATGAAGTCCTAGTTTACTATATTTTTAGAATATCTATGTTAATCTACCTGTTTAATTTGGCAGCTCCAAGAAAATGAACACATCAAAATTGAGAATGCTGAGAATAGCAGTAAGCTAACCATCTCCTCCACAAAGCAGGAACATTGTGGATGTTATACTTTATTAGTGGAAAATAAGCTGGGTAGTAAGCAAGCCCAAGTTAACCTTACAGTTGTAGGTAAGTACAAAAAAGTATGGTTTTATTTTTGTTTTTCATTTTTCTGGAATCAGGTTGTATTTTCATTTGGAGTACTTGAGCTGATTATCTAATTATAGATAATTAGATATATAATTAGATGTTACAAATTAACTTTAAAAAGCAATGTAGATTCAAAGGAAAATTATTAATATATAACAAATAAGAATGATTTCAATAAGAAGTTGGAATACTGTCCTCTGCTGACTATATACAGATTGAGATTGTAGAATGAAATTGTCCTGGTATTAATTTGGTTTAACTTCTGTGAGGTTGTTAAACTGTTTGTTTCCAACATGCTTTTAGTATGAATGGTGAACCTAGGCTGCTATTATAATTTTTTAGTACTGATCCAATCCTCAGAAATACCTAGATGCTTTTCAGCAGCAGTAGGTTTGCACCTTCATTTTCATCTTTTTTTTTTTTTTTGTCTTTAACAGTAGCTTCTGTTCTGGGCAATCTTCCCTCAATTCGCATTGAATAGTTTCCTTCTGTACTGAGTAAATATGAATGAGATCAACTTCAGTGAAGTATTCCTGATTCAAGGAGGCATCTCAAGAACAGAAATGAACAACTTGTAGATTCAGGAGCCTAATGACCTCAGAGTCCCTTTTGCCTCTTGGGGTTCATTCTGATTGTGACTTCTATGATCAAAACCTTGCATTATTTTGTTATAAGCAGATTAAAGTGAAAATGGTATATCAGAATGGAAAACCCCAAATTTAAAACCTGAACCCTCACAGTGCAAGGTCACCTCATCTATTTTATAACCCTCACTCCATTCCAAAAATGGCATGTCTTGTCCTAGTCCACCTACATCAGTGTTTCTCAACCTTGACAATTTTAAGGCATGTGGACTTCAACTCCCAGAATTCCACAGCCAGCATTGCTGGCTGTGGAATTCTGGGAGTTGAAGTCCACATGCCTTAAAATTGTCAAGGTTGAGAAACACTGACCTACATGTTACTCAACACCCCTCCCTTAATATTTTCATTCATCTCTAGAAGCGCACCATAGAAAGATATAACTTAGTATATCTCCTGCATTTGGCTCTCCCACAATGATAAATATATTGTGAGCAGCTAATGCCATGGCACAGAACAGGATTAATGGAAGCCCAACTACTTCACTCTTTATTTCTGCACTTCTTTGTCTTAATTGACAGGACTATCCCTGTATTGGAACCTTATTTATAGCTAGAATGGTGTGCAAAGCTGTTGGTTGAGAATGCCTAGACAAGAAAGGGGAATCACCATTCTGACTTTGCACAGGGTACACAAGAAGATATGAGATGTTGAGGAACACCTTTCATGAGGATGCCAAGATATTTAAACCATTAAATAGCAAGAACCACAGCAACAGATACCATTTCTTCCCTTAGCAACAATTTTCCTTTATATCTGTATCTCTTTAATAAGAATGTGTAAATTTGTATCTGTTATTTCCAATAACCATCTACTATCATTTTAAACATGGCTATAATTTATGGTAGAATATATTTCCTTAGTCAGGGCAGGTTGTTGCAGGAAGGTTTTTTTTATCATTGTACTGGGAAAATTAGTGTGAGCTATAAAAATAGTTAAATTTCAGGGACCAGTACAAGCTATAAATGCCAGTTTATAATAATGACTAGTGTCAGTTACAAAAATATTTTTTTTCAAATGTGAAATTGAAAGCAGTGTGTGTTAATGGCAGCCATACTAAGCTAGATGACTTGATTGATTGACTAGCGGTTTGGGATAGCTTCCTCTTTTTGTTCCCTACAGTTGAGCATATTTCAGGCTACTCCAGATCCAAAAAAAAATGTATAAGCGGAAAAATCAGCAAGTAGAATAGTAGAGTTGGGATATTTCAGGTTACATATGAAGGAACTACAAGGGCAAAGAAGCAAAACATAAAATGTTGAGTGATTTAGATTGTTTAAGGTAAAAGCAAAACGTTTGTCTGATAGATTTGGAAACTGACACCTTTTACTCATGTTGAAAAATGGTTTCCCTGGAAAAATATTAATCTTAAATTCATAAAGTTTGGTCCCTGTTATCTGATAGCATAAAGACATGAATAGGTTTACAAAATATTGAAACTAAGTCAGATGTTCAGGAATTTTTGGCTTGGAGATGGTAACTTCAAGAGAATCAATAAAAGATTTTAGAAACCTTCCTTTCCAAAAATTTGTTAATATAGCTGCCACTATCTATTTCATGGTTCTGATAGTAATATTCTTTGCAAAAACAATGCATTTTCTTTTTATATTGAGATTTGGCTTTTTTTTAAAAAAAAGCTACCCAGTATGTAACTCATCTTCCTTATCCCTTTTTACCCTTATGAGCCTGGATGAAATGCTGTCTGTCTCTCAACTTTGCAGATGAAATTGGAAACATTTTATAATTCAGTGTTTAAAATTTTCTAAATATTATCAAAGCAAGTTATATAGTAATGAATGAAGATGAAAAGACACTTTCCAAGATTTTCACAAATGCATAAGAAACCATTGGGATTCAATATTGTCATTCAATAATTCTTAATTTTAGCTATAAGATTTAATTAGAGAAAATGTTGTAAAATAACATAATACAAAGGTACCACATTAGATAATTTGTCTACTCAACTGACACCTTTCAGGAAACAAAGTAGCTCTCACATAGCATTAAAGTTCACTGTAGCTTCAGTGTTGAAAAGGATACAGTTTTATGAGAAGAAAGTTCTGTTTATTGTGGAACTTGCTTACTACATGAAGATTTTTTTTTATAAAACTTACCCATTTCTTGTCTAAATCCAAAGTTTTGCTAAAAATAGAATTCATTAACATCTATATAGAATAATGCGTTTAAATTACAGTTCTTTCCTCCCTTGGAAATATAAGCTACACAATGTTTTTTTTCCCCAATGAAAGCAGAGAGGTTTACAGTGACCCCAAGCCCTGGGAGAAGTATCTTAGAGTTCAGTTATGGCCTTTTATGGTTTCATTTTTCTCCCACAAATGAATCTCAAGTGCAGCCTTTGCCAGCAATGTCGGCATGGACATCATCCAGCCAGCTTTAGCAGTATATTAAATACCTTCTCTGGCTAAACAAGACGAGCCCATGGAAAAGAATTAATCGTTGCTTTCTGCCTGCTCTCTATCTGGCTGGCAAGTTTCTCAATAGCTAATAATAGTGTGGTATGGTAATACGACCATTCAAATTAAAAAGGAGCTAAGGTATCTAAAGAGAACTTTCTTGAAAAGATGCTGCTTCCATCCTGAATGGAGAACAGTCAGTGAGTTAACTGTTGGGACTCCGAAGCTAGAATTTTGGAATGAATGCTAATGCCAGACAGCCTCTGCTAGCTGATTTTGAGAATGTGCACAAGGAAGAACCCACATCCCATATTACTGTTGCCTGCCCAGAATTATTTGATTTTTATTTTATTTATGCCTGCCTTTACACCAGCAATTGGTGTTCAAGATTTTGAAAAAAATTAAGATTATTTTTTAAAGCCCTTCCTGTTTCAAGGAATAATGAAAACATTATTGAAAACACAATTACAACACAAACAGCACCACCCAACAAATTATCTTAGATAACAGAGACTTGCCTTAATAACAATGGTTTTCATACTGATTCAAAAGTAAAAGAAGGAGACTTGTGTGATCATCCTTAGCAAAGCACTTCAAAATCTGAAAGCGGACACCCTTGCACATTTTAATTATGACAAAAAGGACTTTCTCAAAGATCTCAGCCTCCCCTATAAAAGCCAGATAAACAGCATTTTCATTTATCTGAACCAGTTTTAATAAAGCTGGTTAATACACCAGTTTTGCAATAATAGTCATGTGCCACAGCATGTTGTAATATCAACATCTGAAAGCTAGCATATTGAAGAGGAAGCTTTGAAGCTTATTCTTCTTCCTGATGTGATTCAAGATTTCTGTGATAAGATGCATCCATAATTGTCCTCCTGCGTGTTTGTTAGGGCATACTGCACCTTTTATGAATATACGCAGTGCTTTTTTTGTAAAAAATAAAAAAAAGGTGCCAGAGCTCACACACATCATACAACCCACCTTGCCTACCCTACAAGGTTCCATCCAAAAAAGGTGCCGGAACTCTGTTCTGGGCGTCCTATGACAAAAAAAGCCCTGAATATACGTATGGACCAAATAAATATGACTAGCTTTAAAACTTCTGGATAAGCTTAATTGTTCGTCCTTTCTGTTTTATACTGTGGCTGTATCTTGGAAACCACCATAGGAAATTAATTATGGCAGATTGTGAAAACATGGAAATACTTATTTAGAAAGATGAAATGGAAGAAGCATAAGATTGGCATGATGTGAGCACCTAAGTGTGAAGTCCAGGGTGAATGTTTGCTTAACCTTTCCAGGCTTTGGTGTCTGTTTTAAATTGTTGAAATTACTGGCAATAATCTAAATATTTCCAATGCTTAGTAGACTAGTACAGCGTCTTTGTCTGGGCCCAGGCTTCACTCATATGACCCAGGGTGCTCCCTACTTCTATAATGGGACATTGTGTTCCTATGGCCAAAAAACATGGGATATAAATAGAAAAAAATACATAAGCAGTAATAAAAACACACAGGTTGTAATTACACATAATGAGGAATGTCATAGCAAAGCTAGCGCTTGTACTTCCAAGGAGATGAACCAGATAAGAGTTTGGAAAGCTGTAGAATTCATGTAGACATAATTCCACATCCTTCTGGAAACAACTGAGTCTGGTATAGGATAGACAGAATAAGTCTATTAACATCCTTAGAAGGAAGAGCTTAGACATTCCTATTTCAGTTATGTCCATGTATGTTCTTTTAATTTTGTCCTTACTTGCTCATGAGAAAAAATTAAAGCACTGCAATTGGTGACCTGGTTGCAGAGAACTAAAACTGTTACATTCTACCCTTGACTTGCGCTGTCAAACTCTGAGAAAAATTATGTGCAGGTATATATGGCTCCATATATAGATTTTCATCATGCCCAGAAATATTTTGTATCCATTTTTAGAAACAATGTGACCCAGAACAAGCTTGCACATGTATAATAAGTACAGATAGTCCTCGACTTACAACAGTTCATTCAGTGGCCATTTGAAGTCACAACGGCACTGAAAAAAATGAATTATGACCATTTTTCACGCTTATGACTGTTGCAGCATCCCCATGGTCATGCGATCAAAATTCAGAAGCTTGGTAACTGACCCATAATTATGACGGCTGCATTGTACCAGGGTCATATGATCACTTTTTTTGACCTTCTGACAAGCAACGTGAATGGGGAAGCCAGATTCACTTAACCATGTTATTAACTTTACAATTGCAGTGATTCATTTAACAAGTGTAGCAAGAAAGGTCATAAAATAGGACAAAACTCACTTAACAAATGTCTCATTTTGCAACAGAAATTTTGGGCTCAATTGTGGTCGTATGTCGAGAACTACCTGTACACAAGGAATCATAGAATCATAGGGCTAGAAGATCTTCTAGTTCAATCCCTTGCCCAATGTCCTTATATCAATCTGGTCAAACGGTTGTCCAGTCTTTTCTTGAAAAGCTCCAGCAGGGGAGCACCCACAACTCTGGGAAGCAAGATGTTCCATTGATTAATTATTCTCACAGTCATGAAATGCTTCCTTATTTCCAGGTTTGATCTCCCTTGGACAAGCTTCCACCCATTGCTTCTTTTCCTGCTCTCAAATGCTATGGAGAATAAATCAACCCCCTCTTTCCTATGACTGCTCTTCAAATATTGGAAGATAGTCACCATGTCATCCCAAGCCTTCTCTTCATTAGGTTAAACAATAATATAACACTAATTCAGTATAGATCAGTACTATCACTTTTGTAATCTTGATGCTATCCCTCTGTTGATGCAGCTTAGGACTGCACTGGCTTTTTTGGCAGCTACAGCACACTGTTGATTCATATTTAAGTGGTGGTCCACCAAGACACCTAAATCCCTCTCACAAGCACCACTGTTGGGCCAGGTACTGCCTGTTCCATACTGGTGCATTTGGTTTTTTTCCTACCTAAGTGCAGAAACTCACTTTTCTCACCATTGAATTGCATCTTGTTGGGTAGGGCCCAATGCTTAAGTCTGTTAAAAGCCTTCAGAATCTTGAGTCTATCTTCCAAAGTGTTAGCAGTTTCCCCCTCCCCCCAGCTTGGAGTCATTTGCAAATTTGATGAGTGCCCCTTCATTTCTCTAATCTAGGTCATTTATGAAAATGTTGAAAGATGTTGGGCCTAAGATAGAATCTTCAGGTACCCCACTGCATGCTTCCCTCCATGTAGATGTAGTTCCATTGACAGCCACATGCTGATTGTGTTTGGTCAGCCAACTGCAAATACATCAGCTGGTGGTATTGTCTATCCCACATTGTTCTACCTTATTAAGAAGTAGGCTGTGGTTTACTTTATCAAATGCCTTACTGAAGTCTAAATGTACTATATCACCAACGTTTCCTTGATCTACTAATTTAGTCACTTTATCAAAGGTTTTTCAGGCTACTCTATGCCTTAATAATGCTGATAAAATAAATACAAATTTGTGGAGAGAGAAACTTACTCTGCATTTTTTCTTTTCCAAATGTTTTCTAATACTGCTGATATTGCACAAAAGAGTAAAAATAATAGTATATTGACACTTGAGGATTAAACACTAAAAAACTTCTTAAATAAAAACCCAAATATAACTTGTGAATGCTACTGCTGCAACTAATCAGTTCCTGCCAAGAAGGAAACCAAACATCCATGTTTCAAAACACAAGGGAGTGACCCAGTAATGGCTTTTTACTAACACTACACTATGAATATGACACAATTGTATCAAACATCATACATCTATTTATCTGCAGTATTTCCAGCTGTAATTATTTCTTCCATGCCTTAAGAAAGTTTGAACATTTATAAACAATGACACACATAAAGTCCATTCATAAATATCACTTCTTATGCTTATCCAATCTTTTTCTTCCTTACTGAATAAGGAATCCATTAATTTTGATATCAATTAATAGCATTTGTCATAAAGCTGCAGCCAAATATAGATGCTTGGAAACAGATTCCATTGAAGTTAGTGGTATTTAAAGTTCATTCATTAAAAATAGAGCTTTGCAGTGGTTCTATCTAGATGATGATTAATCTTGCTTCCCAGAGCTTCCCAGAGCTGCCAACCAGTTCTTCTGGGAAGCTGGCAAACACATTAAGAAGGCAAAACCTTGTCTTTGTTTCTCTCAACATGGGCTTTCAAGGCATGATACTTCTAAATCTGGAGACTGCTTTCGATGGTAGCCATTTTTAGGCTTCTCCTTGCTTACCCTACCCCATGACATCTACACCCTGATTGACTTTGTCCAACTTGGATCATAAATTAGGGAATGGTGGACTTGTTGTCTGTTGTTATAGTATGTAGCATAAGGATCAATGAGCCTTGACCCAGCAATTATAGCTCATATTATTACAATTGGTGATGGGTTCATCAATGGGCAACCATATTATATAACAGATCTATGTAGCTTAGTAAATATGTTTAGGATAGTACTGCTTAGTAAAATAGCTTTTATGTATGCATGGAAGCATTTTATTCAGTTCTTTGAAAAAAACTTCCTAATTCTTCAGGATTGAAACTGTTTTGCTCTTTTGCTGTTAGTGCACCTATACAAGTAACAGGAGATTTAGGCCTCTTTTAAATTGATTTATTTTTACAGTTATATATTGTGCTGGGTTCCAAACATTAATCTTCACTCTTGGACATTGAATTTTTATTTTAAATTATTTGATTTTAAATTTTATTGAAAAACCTGAAAAAAGAATATATTTTAATGCTATAAACAGCTAGGTTAATAATGTATCTGGGCCTTAAATAGTATGTACAGAAAATTCTTAACCTCAAAATGCTTGCAACTTTTAAGAGGGAGATTGGAAAGAAGGGAGTTATATACAATTAATGCATTGAATGCAAAATACTATCTGTCATTTGTGGCTACTGCATCTAATACTTATCTAAAACCATTTTAAGCTTGAACTCTAGAAAATAAATGGGCTGTTCAGAGGGATATAAAGAGTCTATGAAAGCCTTAACCAATTCAAGGTATTTGAAATATACAAGGTCTGCTGTAGAACCAAATCATTCATTTTCAGTACACTGAATTGGTTTTAATAGTATTAATTGGGCTAATATCTATTTATCCATTAGAGAAAGGGGGGAAGATTTTTTTATCTCTGGACAAGAAAATGTTTGCCCTCATTTTAGGGTGTGGCAGGGAACCATATGTGTGTGTGCTGTGAATGTAAGGGTGATTTAATAAATCTGCTTTAATGTAGTATAGATTATTCTTTTTTATGCAAACATCAGGGGTTGCACATCCCCACATGAAACACAGAGCTTAATATGCTGATTTATATTAGTTCAGTGTCTTGGCCAAAAATGACCACCTAATCCTGGCATAAAGCATAGATTACTATGATGGATAATAATTGCATGACCAAAGATTTTCCTGATGACAAATCACTTCTATCTCTTACTGCCTTCTAAATAAGGATGATAAATGAAAAGTAAGGATTGTTGAGTATCAAATAATATTGCTGAATCCATGATTCATGAGTACAGATTACAGAAACACTCCAGGACTCTTCAAATCTAACTATAGGTTTGTGTCCCACACCATGTAGATAAAGTCTTAAAGTAAGACTAGCTGTCTTGAGAAAAACAAAATTTCCCAAATTTACATCAAGCTTAGGCTTGATGTGTGAGAAGTAAGAAAGTGGGATTCACAGATGTAATGATTGTTTTTGGTTATCATATTGATGTATTCTTGTTGTGTTCCTTTTTCATTGTATATTTTATGGTTCTATTATTTTAATTCTTTTCTGTTCACACTCCTCTCATTTTTTCTTTTTTTATTATTGTAAGCCACCTAGAATAGCCCCACAGCGAGATAGGCAGTAAATAAATTTAACAAACAACGAATAACAACAACCACACATTGCATATGCATTTCCCTGTCTGCAGATAAGCCTGATCCTCCAGCAGGAACACCCTGTGCATCCGACATTCGGAGTAATTCCCTCATCCTTTCATGGTATGGCTCCTCGTATGATGGTGGGAGTGCGGTGCAGTCCTACAGTGTGGAAATATGGGACACAGTGGACAAGAAATGGACAGATCTCACCACTTGCCGCAGCACTTCATACAATGTCCAAAATCTTCTAGCTGACCGGGAGTACAAATTCAGGGTGCGAGCTGCTAATGTGTATGGGATCAGTGAGCCAAGTCAGGAATCTGTGCTAGTAAAAGTAGGAGAGAAAGAAGAAGGTAAGTCTACCATAAAGGGATTATATTTTGGAATATTTCTATATCACTGGAATACTAGCTGCTATAAATTCATCCAATCCCCTTACACAAAATGAGGAAGTGAGGGCGGATTACGTGAACACCTATGAAAGCCTTCTGGAAGAGCATCCCCCACACCTGAGATCCATTTGGCTCCCACCCTGCAATTGATTTGTAAGTCTTTTGAAATCCTGACTGTTTCCAATTTAGGGTTAGGGTGGTTCTTGATGCTTGTTTGGTTTTGGCTTTTTTTGATGAGGTAGGTTTTTTTTTTCCAGAAGTATGAAGTTTTTTCTTTCACTTTATTGTTTCTAGCTTTTGAGATGTAAGCTGCCCAGAGTCATTTGGGAGTCGTGTAGCTTCTAAATCCAATAAAATTATGAAGTGGAGGTTTTATGTACTTGTATCTCAATATGATCCAGTTAGTTGCAAGATCCAAACTTTTGGGTTTGATAATGGATACCGGTACTTAAAAATGAGTGCTATTGTCTTGGGAAAGATATGTTTGCTTTAGTCTTATCTTTGTTGCTGTCTTTCTACTTTAAATAAAGAACTTTGCTGTTAGAGTGCAAAAATTCAGTTCATCACTTTCTTCCGGGTAATTCATCATTTAAACATTAGTCTGGCTATGAGCTTGGAGTAAGTAAACGATACTTAAGTAGTAGGTTATATGGTTTGCCCTTTACTATTTGGCACAGACAAATCAGTTTTATGGAGCAGTTGCCCATAAGGCATAGCAAACCACTCTTCCTTGCAACTTGAGTTCCCATTTCTAAAATGCTGTTCTAAATTACTTTGTAGGTCTGTTATATGATAATTGAAATAATAAGCATCAAACATTTTAAGTTAAGGGAAAGGACTATATACATATCTATCAAAAAGGACTGTTTTGTAATGTTGGGATAGAGGGAGACTTATGAATTGCAGTACAGTATTTTTAGATTATCATGATCAGGATGTGGTACAGACTGTGCCATTTCCTTATATGTACATCAACAATGAATTGACAGATAATAGCTGTTTTTGAGAGCAAGGTATTGCAGTTTAGTTGAACATATAATTCTGTATCTGAAGAATGGCTCTCCAGATGAGTTGGAAAACAGATTTTTTAAAATAAGACTATTAATTTAGAAAACAATCTAGCACAGGGCAGAGGAGACAAATAATCACAAAAAGAAGATAAAAACTGACACAAACTAATATAGATAAAGGAAGTTAGAAGCAAAGAGAAAGCAAAAAGTGCAAGAAAAGAAAAAGAAAAGTTGAAGAATAGAATAGAATAGAATGGAATAGAATAGAATAGAATAGAATAGAATAGAATAGAATAGAATAGAATAGAATAGAATAGAATAGAATAGAATAGAGCTGGAAGGAACCTTGGAGAAAAATGGAAAAGAAAGAAATGATGCCTTCTTTTGAGATTGTCATTTTGCTATTTGATTATTTGATATTATTCATCTGTCAATAGCATGTATTGAATGTCATATATGATTTAGATTTTTGTCATCCCCAATTCAATCTATGAATTGCTCTAGATTCTTTGATTGTCACAATCCTAAACTGTTTGCTCCAAATTACAGTAGAATATATTTTGAATTTGAAATGCTTGAGCTTGCACATTTATTTAAGAAAGAATGAAAGAGTGAGTGAAGGATTCTCTACTCTTAATGGAGAAGATTTTAGCTAGACTTTAATAGGATGGGATGAATACTAGCCTGCTTCTGAATTTCTTTATAGCTTTATATTGTTTTACTGAAAGTCTTCTTGAAGCACTGTCACTTTAAAGGACTTGTTGCAGTATAAAGTTTGATAAGGCCAAAACATATTAAGATAAGATAGAGAAGATAACCTTTATTGTCATTTTTTACCGTGGGCACAACAACACACATCAAAAATGAAATTTAGTTGCCCACTCTCAAAGTGAACACATACATGACACACACCTAAATATACTATATACAACATATACATACTATATACAACATATGTATAGACCTACACCCCTACATGCACATAACATATGAATATTAAACACTGTCCATTTTGAATATATAACGGAAGGAGAATATATTCACCCTGTTCTCTCTGTTCCAGGAATAAAATGCAACAATAAACCCAATGGTTTTTAAGATCCCACAAAAAGTAGAAAATAATCAGCTGCAACCTCTAACACAGTATTACTCTAGACTAGTGTATTTGATTTTTTAAGTTTCATGTTCATTTTTTCCAGCATTGGTTCCACCTTCCAAAATCTGAACATTCATCAGCTCTGTATAGTAACAAAAAAAAACGGGGCTACCTCTTTCTTAAATATTATCTTAGATTAATTTTCCTCAGCCTATTTTGGACAGCAATTTCTAAAAATCCCAACTAGCAGAGCCCAATTTGGAGGTTGAATATTGAAATCCAACATATCTGAAGAATTCCAGAAAGCCAGGTTTAAGCACTTAAAAAAACAAGTTGATTGGTTTTTTTAAAAGAAATTTTTAAAAGGTACACCACACCAAGGATATACCACCGAAATACTTACCATATAATTGAACTGTCAACAACGTGTTCCCTTCAAGAAAGAAAGTAATGGAAAATTGGACAACAACTTTTTAAAGAACAGTCCATATAGAGGAAAGATTCTTCTGTGCTTCAATTTCCCCACAACCCTGTCAGTGGAAAAAAAAATAATTGTGAACTTTTTAAGTTATAAAAGGAAATATAATAAATGTGATTATACTTTGTTTACAAGCCCGAGGCATGTGTTTAATCTGAATCCAGCCTTCTTTGGAGGCCATGCATTATAGCTCTGCTTCAGTACAACAATCTGTAATAAGGAAATAAAATAAGTGTTCGGTTAGAAGATACAAGTTTTATTTAGGATTCATTACATTAACATTTGAACATTGAGAAGATACTGATTGCATAGCATTTACTAGTTCCTGAATTCAAAAGTGAAAGACCCCAGGTAAACTGCCAGATATATGCAAATGGCATGAAGATTGACCACACCTGAAAATAAAATAAGTTTTGGAGCAGTGGAGGGGCTTCAGGCATCCTCTACATGATAGTGACAATTTTATATTTATAACACTTATTAAAATAAATGCCAAATATTAATTTATAAACTTCATAAAAGAATTTGAAAAGTTTGTTTTGGTCTGCAGTTCCACAAGATACTGTCTTTAAGATAGATCAGATAATTACTGTCTGCTCTGACTGTCCCAAACATGAATAGCCATCTGATCCTCATAACTGCTGACTGCTAACCTGAAACTCACTGTAAACAAATCAGACATTATTCTATCACTGTGCTGTAGCTCTTTCCCATAAATGGTATCTTAAGAAATATAAATAGGATGAGAGTTGCAATAATGAAGCAAAAAATTATAAAAACAGATGCCATGTGCTTACAGAAAGTCAATCCAAAAGCTTTCTTCTAAAAAAAAGTAAACAATATATTGTTAGTAAAGCTACCATAAAATGTTTCTGCTTAGAGTGGAGGAATAATATATGAGCAAGAATACATCTTGAATTAATTTTTTTTTGATAAAACAAAAATTTATAAGATGAGGGAGAAGAAAAACTCAGTTTGGGAACCTATTTGCAAAGCATACATTGAGAGAAAAAAGATCAAGCTTACAAATCTGATGTACCCAAATGAGAATTCAAATTATATTGCCTACAATAGCCAGGAGTTAGATGTTGCCATTAAATTATCAAGAGCTAGAACTTTTTCTTTCAGTATTTCCAGCATCTTGGCAACCATGAAAATGTTGTAAATTGGTCATTGGGCAGATCACAATACATAGGAAAGCAGTTCAATAATACTGTGTACCTCAAACTTTAGAACGAGTTCAGTGTGCCTTATTCCAGAAAGGAGTCACAACAAGGCATATGAAATAAAGAATGGGGAAGTAGACAAGCTGGATCATGGCTCCTAAGAGGGATATAGACAAGCTGGATAATGGCTCCTAAGAGGGATATGTGTGTGGTTTTTTTTTTAGGCCCTAAAGAAGAGGAAGAAGCTGAAGGATCTGATGATGGTAAGACCTTGACTATTGCAAAATATGGGATTTATAGTATATAAAGGAATTTTTTGTAATTAAATATTTTGTACTAAATTCTAGAAGAGAAAGGAACAGAAATGGATTATCGGACAGTGTCTATCAATACACAACAAAAAGTTTCAGAATTCTACCATGTTGAAGAAAGATTGGGATCGTAAGTATAACAATATGTTTCCCTTTTCTATTAAAAATACATTGTCTCAAAAATCTATCATCACTAGCTTTTTAAATGCATATTAAGTGAGTCTCTAAGGCAGGGATGTCAAACTCGCAACATCATGTGACATGTCACAACGTATCGCAACTTTTTTTCCATTGCCGGCAATGGGATGGGCGCCGTTTCGCTATAATGCATCCTGCCCGTGGGCCAGCAGTTTGACACCCCTGCTCTAAGATACATCTGATTTCTTATTCATACTCAAATAATTTTCTACCAAATGAGTTTATCATCTTACTATTTGCAGTCATCAAATGCTGCTAATATTACAGTTAATTGGGAACAATAAAATTAGACCTCTTGGTCTGTTTCACTAATCAGCTTCTTAATCAGGCAGATTCTACAACTTTGCTGCCATAAAGTTTGTTTCCTATTTTGCCAAATGGACAATTATTCAATATTATGTGAAATACATAGATATGGATTATTTTCTTTTATTGATACTATTTTTTTTAAAATTAAGCTATAGTTTGTAATGTAAGAAGGCATAGATTTCTCAGATGTCAACAAGAATAAAAAAAAATCTGTATTCCTCATTTACCAATCAATTAGTTTAACTTTATGGAATTGTTCTGAAGCTAAATATAGAAAAGATTATTTTGGCAACTGCCAATGATAGTTCAGCTTCTGAGGAAACAGAAAATATACCACTGTTCACCACTGATGACTGTGATTGGCACTTTTTGCATACAACTTGCACCTATTCAAGCAACTAGACAAATCTTGCTGTGCAGTATCAAATGGCACTGGAGAGTTTCTCCTGCCTTTCTGTTGCACAGTGTATACTGGGCTAGCTACCTAAATGTAGATTTCCTGAAAGAGACATATACCTAAGGAGAAATGCACTCAATTGCTACAAGCAAATGCAGCGAGAGGCAACAATTCAGTCCAGTTGTCCTGTTGATAAGAAACATAGCACCTCAAGTATTATTCTGATATTTGGTTCACTCTCCCCATCCACCTATCAGAGACTGGATGGTTTGAGGGTGGCAAATGATTCTTAAATGTCTAATAGGTGGAAGAAGCTTCCAAAAATGATATAGATATGAATTGAGAGCCTCAATCTGAGATCGCACAATTAAGTCTTGCAACTAAACGCACGGTCTGTATCTAAAAACATTATCTAAAAAGTGCTGTTTCCAAATCCAATAAATGGCCAGTGCAAGGAATAAAATAAGCCATCTTTGTAAATAAATGCACCACTACTGGAATGCCTATGTGGCCTTGCACAAAGGAAAGATTAGTAATGTACTCCCAATGTCAGAAGGGGGAAGGCTCAGACTGGAACAAGCTGGTTGACTTTCCAGGAACAGACTTAGCCCAGTGACAAACATGAGAAGATAAAACAGGTCCCTGACCTCAGCTCTTATTCTTAGTCTCAAGAATTCTCCAAGTACCCAGTGCAAACTTTAAATACTCTCCAAGGACCAGTAGTTCTATGGCAGTGATGGCGAACCTTTTAGAGACCGAGTGCCCAAACTGCAACCCAAAACCCACTTATGCATCGTTGGGTGCTGGGTGGGTGTGGCTTATTGGATGGGTGTGGCCAATTGGGTGGGTGTGGCTCATTGGCTGGCCATGGCTGCGGTGGTAATGGCATCCTGGGTGGGATTAAAAAGTTCAATCAATCAATTCCAACTTTGCAAGATCTTTTTTTTTCCTGCAAGAAGTTGAAATTGACTGATTGATTGAACCTTTTTTTTTTTTGCACACAGCGGTGGAAGCCTAAAGCGAAAAGGTTTTATAAAACCCATCTGGAGGCCTAGGACTGGGGCAACGGTGCATGTGCCCACAGAGAGGGCTCTGAGTGCCGCCTCTGGCACCCGTGCCCTAGGTTCGCCACCACTGTTCTATGGTATAATAAATAAATCTCTCTTCCCTTAAATTAGGGAAAACGTATAAACAGCTATTGTGAAAAACTGTTCATCATTCATAGAGAAAGGTAAAGATTTACTGGCTCCAAATGGATCTCCTTGGTGGACACCCATCCACTTTCTGACATGCACCCAGTGGTGGGATTCAGCCAGTTTGCACCGGTTTGGTAGAACCGGTAGCTAAATTTTATTGAGTTCAGAGAACTGGCTGAACGCACACTGCTTCCGGAAGTCCGTTCTAGGCCTTGGAGGCCTGGAGGAGACATTACAGGCCTAGAACGGCCTACCAGAAATGCGTGGATGCCACTTCCGGAAATCCATTCTAGGCCTCAGAGGTCAAGGCCTGCATCCACGCAGAGACCCGGTAGTTCAGGTATTTGAATCCCACCACTGCACGCATCTTATCGTTGAAGCCTAATCCATTTTATCAGATTTGCAACTCCATTTTTTCTGGAATGTCTTTTGTCTGTGAAGGGCAAAGCTGCTAGATTCCAAGATTATGGTAGAGAAGTTCACAAAGAAATTACTTAGGATTCTTCTCTTCTAGTTTACTCAGAACGTTCAATGGTGCAAAGGACTTTTTGTCTTGTTTCTCCACATCTTTTGTAATAGACAAATTACCTACATATTCAAATTGCATTTTAATCCTTTTAATACTGGATTAATTACTATGTTGCTTATCAGAAAAGCCTGTGCTTTGCACATTAAGGACTCCAAGTTCAATATGCAGTGTTCTAATGTTAAGATAACTGATATCAAATACTACAAGGACATGGAGAGCTGTTGCTAATTAGCTGTAGAAAAAGCTGTGCTATATAGGCAAGTAAAAAAAAACAACCCAGAGCTGTTGTAGGGCAGTTTCCACATTCCAATAGCTTTTGCTTTTTCATGTCTGTACCTGTGAATGCAAGTATGCTGGTTCTGGCTAAGTACCTGTCAGCTGAGCATAAGAATCACATTAATCATCTTAAACTCTAGAATCTAGGGCAGGGGTAGGCAACCTTGGCTCTTTTATGACTTGTGGACTTCAACTCCCAGAATTCCTGAGTCAGCATGGCTGGTTCAGGAATTCTGGGTATTGAAGTCAACAAGTCATAAAAGAGCCAAGGTTGCCTATTCCTGATCTAGGGTATCCAGAAAGCATGTTTTACTGTGTTACGTATTTTCTTTTTCTTTTCTTTTTTTCTATATTTTTCAGAGGGAAATTTGGACAGGTTTTCCGGCTTGTTGAGAAAAAAACTGGAAAAGTTTGGGCAGGAAAATTTTTTAAAGCATATTCAGCTAAGGATAAAGAAAACATAAGGCAAGAGATCAGCATAATGAACTGTTTGCATCATCGAAAGCTTGTCCAATTGGTAGATGCTTTTGAAGAGAAAGCTAACATTGTCATGGTATTGGAACTGTAAGTATAATGTTGACTGTAATAGGAATAATATCAGTGTTAATGTTTTTATAAATTTTATTCTCTTACCTAAGAAGCCTGAACTTGTTTATTATTATTTTTAAAATAGCATATTTGCCCTTAGGTTTTCCTATGTCCCAAAGCAGATCACTTGGATGGCACTTGTAACAGAAAGCTGCTGAATTACATTGGAACAGTACAGTCACTTTCTGTATTCTCAGTTTTGAATACAGTAACTGCTTTAAGTAGCATCTTGCAATTTAGAATACTTCATTCAGCTCTACAAAACACAATAGTTCACTGTTTCTAAACAATTAAATATTATTTCCCTTTAAATATACCAATAAATGGTAATTGCTGTCCAGTCCCAAGGTGTTTATACAACATGAGCACTTCCATAGTTTGCAAGCTTATTGCGGGAATGAACTTACTGAACCAAATGGGGCAACTTTTGTGGAGGATGAATTTTATTAAATTGTATATTCCTGTTTTGTCTTTTACTTCAATCTGGTATTTCCCAGAAATAAAAAGACTGGCCCTGCAAATGAAAGCTCTTAAAATAGCATTTCAAGCTTGATTTATCCCATCATAATTCGAGTTTATCTGAGATTATATGAATCTAGCAAGTTTTTAATGCATTTCCCTCTCCCCTTTAATGCAAGAATTATGTTCTAGCTTTAGAACTTAGGGGACAGAAGAATGCTAATAATTCTGTGCACATTCCAGCTGTAGCAAGCCTGAAAATCCCCTGGTTTTATTTTGACTTTTAAAGCATTATGGTCTAAGTCAGTGGTTCTCAACCTGTGGGTTGGGACCCCATTTGGGGTCGAACGACCATTTCACGGGGGTCGCCAAACAAGGCTGTCCGCCATTTTTTCCCCTTTTCTTTGGCCACGCCCCTGGCACCCGGTGATGTATAAGTGGTTGGGGGTCACCACAACATGGGGAACTATATTATGGGGTCGCAGCATTAGAAAGGTTGAGAACCACTGGTCTAAGTGATAATGACATAGTATCTTAAGAGTTCAGAAACCTGGAAAAATGTTTTTGCAGCCTTTTTGAATGAAAAGTATCCTTCAGTTCCTTCACATGCACTATTTAGTGACCAAGCTCTGTTCTAACAACCAAGTCATTGAGCAAAATAGTCAGTCAGTGAACATATGACTGAGAGAGTGAAAGAGAGAGAGAGAGAGAGAGAGAGATGCTGCAAAGATCATTGGTTATACAGTCTCATTCAAATTAAGCTCTTGTACAACTATGCCAGTATTACTCTCATTCTAGAATGCATTTTTGTCAGGCACACATTGATCAGCTAATGGATTTTTTATTTTTGTCATATTTGCAAATGGTTGCTAAATGAAGAAGTTGCTAAACAAGGAGTGGGTTATTGTAATTGCAGGAATCATTCCACTAGATCTGTTATATTAGGTCATATTTGCCTTAATGATTTAGTGATTCAAGATCATGGGAAATAAATAGCATGATTTTTATGAGCCAATGTTTCTTCTGTTTTTTTTTAATTGGAGGATTTAATAGATGTCATTAAAGCAACCCTTTAACATCCTTCTGTATTGCACAGTTCTGTACCTGATAATTTTTCACCAGAGTTTTAGTCTTCAGCCTCCTGGATTCAGTTTTAAGTCTCTCTAATTAAACCTGCCATACTTCAGTCAAATAGTATTTGTCCAGTACCTAGAGACCATTTCTTGCCTGTAATCATCATCCAGAAACTCAGTCTATGTTCCAAGAAAACAAAAATCTTCCATTTATCTCTCAATTGGATGTTTAAGGCTCTGTTCTCTGGGTAGAAAGGATGGATGAGAACATCACTTGAGTATCGTTGTTCTGAACCTCTTCCAATCTTTATAGTCCATGATTGTTATAATTATAGCTGCAATTGGCAGCATCACTTGTCCCTATTTGGACTAGCAGAAAGGGATAACTATCTCTTTGAGATTTATCTGTAATATTCATGATCAGGTACTTAATGGTTCCAGCCAATATAAATTTGTTTTCTTGGAAAATCAGACACCAATTACCTTGTTTCTTCATCTTCTTACAAAGCTGCATCTTCTAGGATCCATCTTCCCATTCTCCTGTTTAGCAGTATGATTTTTTTTTCATCTTTGCAAATTCAGAGCCTATTTCTATTGTGAGGATCTGAAAGCAGTTTCTAAATTCTTGTGATGCTGAGTATCTTCTTTATCCATTATCTGTAGTAGTCATTTTCATCGGCTTAATTTGCTCTGTTTGACTGTCTTAAGTAGAATTGCTTTCTCTGCCATCCATTATAGCACATCCTTTGTTTGAGCAAATGAGCCTTCATCCTTTCTTATGAACTGAAATTGTCCACTGAAATTGTCCAAAAGTATTTCTTCATACTTTTTCTTCAGGCACACTTGACGCGACTAAATTCTGGGTTGTGTTTGGGCAGGAGCACAAATGCCACAAGTATTTCAGAGTAAAACTCCAAAATGTCTTTGCTTCTATTACCTAAAGCACCACCAATACAAAGTCTTCCTTGTTCAATTGCTGTCAGCGTCTTTGAATATTTTATAAACAGAGGAGTGATAAACATTAAATAAATAAATAAATAAATATGTATAAACAGTACTTTGCCAGATTCATTAACTAATAATAATAATAATGTTGGAAGGTATCTTGGAGGTCATCAAGTCCAACCCCCTGCTCAGGCAGGTAACCCTATACCATTTCGGACAAATGGCTGTCCAGTTTCTTAAAAACTTCCAGTGTTGGAGCATTCACTGCTTCTGGAGGCAGGTTGCTCCACTGACTAATTGTTCTAACTCTTCCTTTTTGCGAAGTGATTTGCAGATCCAAGTTTTCACTGCTGTCGTTTTCTTTTAAGTTCAATACCATATATGGGAAAAATGTTTTTCCCACCTCAATAGAAGTTTAATATCATTCCTTTTACTGAGAACGACTAAAATGATACTTCAATATGTCTATAACTGATCCTACAGAATGAAACGCCCTTGGCAAGAATTATACTCCAGCAGTTTAGTGAATATGTTGGTTGTGCTGTTACATTAAGATTCTTATCTGTAAGTGTATCGAATGTTGAGTGAAGTATGAGTAATTTATATATTTGGATTATACACTTTTTGAGACCATTATTTAAAAATGAAGCCTTTTTATCAGCACTGATGGACAGTTTATGAATTCTGAGAAAACTGTTTTTCAGTTGCGTGCTTGTTCCAGAATGTAAAGACAATATTTATTTCAAAAAAAATATTGTGAGCTTCAGAGTGTGATGAAAATTAAAAATTCCTATACTGAATGTGAATAGCTTTGCAATAAAATGTTTCTATTTAATAAAGCCTATTTTCACCGTTTGTACTCACAAGCAATCCATTTGATCATAGTCTTTTTCTTAAGGTGGTTACATACAACACCAGTCCCAAAGTATACAATTTCCTCCACTGTTTTAATTCATTTTTAGTTTGTTGTTTGTTGGTATCTTTTTCTCTAAAAGTTTTATCCAAACATCTCTTTTAAAATGTATTTAAAACATATTGAATAATATGAACTAAATGAAATCTAAACATTAGAAATATAAATTCCTGGAGACCACAGTACTCTTTCACTACTGCAATGTGTTCCAATATCTAAGGGGCTACCACAAAGAAGAGGAGGTCAACCTATTCACCAGAGCACCTGAAGGCAAGACAAGAAGCAATGGATGAGTCAAGAAGAGAACCACTCAAGAGTTAAGGAGAAATTTCCTGACAGTTAGAATAATTAATCAGTGGAATGACTTGCCTCCAGAAATTGTGGGTGCTCCAAACTGGAGGTTTTTAAGAAGAGATTAGACAACAATTATCTGAAATAGTATAGGATTTCTTGCCTGAGTAGGGGATTGGACTAGAAGATCTCCAAGGTCACTTTGTCTTACATTAACAGAGGTTGAAATGTTCAAAAGGTTTAATGTTGGGACAAATGAATGTTTGTGCTTGGATACATTACATTGTTCCTATTCCCCATACCATCTTAGTCCTCCAGAATAATCAGAGTTAGGTGATCTGACTTTCCTTCATGTAAAGAATGTGTTTTCCATACAGTCTGTTTTTCTTTGTTATATTGCTTTAGTGTTTCTGGAGGAGAGCTCTTCGAAAGAATCATTGATGAGGACTTTGAACTGACCGAGAGAGAATGCATTAAATACATGAAACAGATCTCAGAAGGTGTACAATTCATTCATAAACAAGCCATTGTCCATTTGGACTTGAAACCTGAAAATATTATGTGTGTCAACAAAACCGGTACAAGAATCAAGCTGATTGATTTTGGACTTGCACGAAGATTAGGTAAAATCTCTAAGTTATCTTTAAAACTGTCAGGTACGGTGTATTTTTATAATGTATAATAATTGCAACCGCTATTTGGTACTTGGAACCACTATTTCATTCAAAACTGGCTTGTCCCATTTTCTGTATGGTTTAATTAGCATTATAGCTTGCCAGAGATCCATTACAGTGGACTCTTCAGATAAATCAGAAGATGATAAATTCTAGAGCTTGAGAGAAGTCATTGTGTAGGCTTTGACTGATCCCCAAACAATAATGCCTGATATCTAGATTTCACAAACTGAAATAAATATCTGTGGCAAATAATCATAATTTTAAGCAGAATCAGGGAAGCAGAATTTATGATCCCAGGCAGAACTGTTTTTATTAATAGCCCCCAAACTACATTTTGATTATAGGGTAATTACTTATTAATTTCACCTTTTTTAACTTTTGTATCATGTGCCAACCTGCGTTTCAACAAAAACATGAAAGGCTTTTAGAAAGGGATATGTTTTGATAAAATCACAGATTAATAAAGAAATAAGATGGAACATACTATACTGAAGAATTAATATATGTGAAATTAATTGGGGATAGATTAGAATCTCAATAAATGCAGTTCTATGCTGTTTTCTATAGAAACTGTCCCACTATACTTATTATCTCCCAAATCCTCTGGAGATATAGCAAGGATCATATTGATTCTTCATTGAATGCAGATTAGTTTCTCCTACTCCAAGACAAATGTTGTCATCTGGCCTTTCCCAGTTTGAGGTGGATAGGTTGATGTCAACTCTGTAGGCCCAGGTATGTTGGGCTTATAACTCCTAGAATTCACATTCTGCCTCGTACTAGTTTGGTAAAGTTTCTAGAATTTCTTTTTGTCCTTTTTTTCTGTCATCCTGATCTCAGAATTGGGCTTAGCTTGTTAGAAAATGATGAATAAAATAATTTCAGTCATTTTTCAAGTCTAC
Source organism: Crotalus tigris (assembly GCF_016545835.1). Taxonomy (NCBI): domain Eukaryota; kingdom Metazoa; phylum Chordata; class Lepidosauria; order Squamata; family Viperidae; genus Crotalus; species Crotalus tigris. Next base: position 96,135 of record NW_024097657.1, read on the forward strand.
TCCTCTGGATGATAACCAAGAGAGGATTTTGAACTTTTTCTCATTAACCATAAAACTTTATTTAAAACCATTAGAAAACAAATGCAGCTAACCTCTCAGATTTTGCTATAATTTAAAGTAGTAGAGTTTTGTAATCCAACTTCTGCAGTCCTTAACTTTGTCTGGGAATGTCAGCCATGTAAGAGAATGGAAGAACTGTGACTTTTCTTTTTTTTTTTTAATTTCTACTTCCATTTCCATATTCAGCCTACATGGCCTGTGCCAGTGACAATGGGAATTGTACAACATCTGAAGATCTGTAGCTTCTTTATCTGTAATATGTACAAATTCATAATACTGTATTGGTGAATAGGTAGATAAATTTACATATGCGTACTCACACGCTCTGCAGGAATAGTACATATAATGGATTAGAAGCATTTTGTATAGGGAAGGAGAGGGCAGGCACAAAAAGAAGGAAGGAATCTTTTCTTGACATTCCAGTCTCCATATAAACTGTTCAAGAGACTAATGTTGTAAATTTGGGTAGTCAGCCAAGGATCACGTTCCTAATTGCCTTTGTATTCCACCTAGACTGCCTTAAAATTATTTTTCTACGTTAATTCTGAAACTTGGGGAGAATTTGCTTAGACTTCAGGTTAAAAATTTGCTTAACCTTCTCTGTAACCTTAGAAAATGCAGGTTCTCTGAAGGTCCTCTTTGGAACACCAGAATTTGTGGCTCCAGAAGTTATAAATTACGAACCTATTGGGTATGCTACTGACATGTGGAGCATAGGAGTCATCTGCTACATCTTGTAAGTAATTTATTGATTCAAACATTTTAAATATCTCATTCTGTTTGCTTATATTCTAGATCCTTACCTTCCTGAAAACATATCAATCTAAACATATCCATATACAGCAGAACTGTTTTATTTGAGATTATTTCCCCTTAAATATACATTCATGCTCTTTAAACATAAAAACTTCCCAGAATATGAAAACTTAATTAAATCATATTTTGTAAGTATGTTAATGTCCTTTTAAGAATTATGGAAGGATACATATTGTTATCCTAGTCATAATATATAAATTATTCCAGTTAGTCTTAATTGAATTTTACAATTGCCTAAAACTACCTTTAAACTGAGTCTGAATCTACAGTTTCCTTATTGCTTTTCAATTTAGAGGCTCTTTCTTTGTTAATTCTGATCATTAAAGTCTTGCAGTTACATGATTTTCTGACATTCAGGACAAAATTAATAATCTTCTTTAGAGCAGGAGTGTCAAACTCGCAACGTCATGTGACATGTCACGACATATTGCGACTTTTTTTCCATTGCCGTCAATGAGTGGGTGTGTTTTTGGCATGACACATCCAGCCCACGAGCCGGCAGTTTGACACCCCTGTTTTAGAGCTAGTTGATAAGTTTGCAAAATAATTGAATCTTGAGACATGTTGTTTCCACTTAAATGACATATCCACTTTATTCCCAATGCCCTTGAACTGAGATAGACCTCTTTTCCTCACGGTCTTGATAAAATTTATAAATATGTTTCTTTACCCTCCCAACTTTTGGGAGGACGGGCCTTGTCAAGTGCTGGAACTCACATATGTCATACAACCTACCTTGCCTACCCTATAAGGTTCCATCCGAAAAAGGTGCTGGAACTCCGTCCTGGGCGTTCTATGACAAAAAAAAGCCCTGGGCCTTGTTATGGAAAAGGAAGAAGTAACTTCCTTCCTGGAGCCAGCGGATGAAAGGAAATCCTACTAAAAACTTTTCTAAAATGTAGATCCTAGTCAGGGAAAATGAAATGACCTTCCATTCAAGAATTAAAATGATTAAAGCTAATATTAGTTTTCTACCTCCAGAGAAACGTTTAGATTACAGTTTCCACAGAACGCTGTATTGGAAAGCAATTCTGAGTTTTCTAGCAGAAAATCACATCTAGATGTTACATTAGCATGTAATGAGCCATTATATGCTTTTTTGGATGAACAATAGTGAAACTTACACTTTAAAAAGCTTACGAGCTCAAGGATAAAACATAATGAAACAAATATTATCGGTCAGCGAATAGTAAGGGAGGTCAAAGAAGTAAAACTGCATTACTCTATTTCAGTTGGGAAAAACCCAGAGTTTTTGTGTAGTTACGTATGTGTACTAATTTTTCCACATCCTTTATTTGTGCAAGGAAAGATAGATGATTTCCTAAAAACATAAGGGAAAAGACAGGGGTAAAGGATTATAAATACTTTGCTCTTGGGGCAAAAAACAGGCTGATCCCCAAACCAGCACTATTTTTTGGTATATAAGAGTAGTGTAAATTTTCAGTTTGCATTGAGCTAATACAAGCTTATACATATCAAGAGTTTTTATAGATTGCACATTTTGCACAGTGATCTTTTGACATGAGAGTAGAGTGTCCTAAGGGAAAAGGTACCCACACTCTCTGAGACCCTTCTCATACAACTGTTGTGGACTCTATAGAGCAGGGCTTTTCAACCTTTTTATCCATTGTACCACTTTTAGGATATGGCAATATCCAAGTACTACCAGTCGCCTACCAAGGTATTAAAAACTTGACCAACAGCTTTCTTTTAGTTTGTTCAAGGCTAGCGCTTATCACTTGGGGCTTGGGGGTTCTTGGCTGTCTGCCAAAGGCTATTAACTGAGCCTGGCAGGGGAGGAAGAGAGAGGAGAGAGAGAGAGAAAGAGGAAAAAAAAACTCTCTTCTCTGGTACTTTTATTTTTTGGCTTGACTTTTCTAAGAGAAGGGAAATGGATGTTTCTTTTGGAGCAGCCTTTTGTATTTGTAATAGTTGGCTTCTGGGGCTAGGTTTTTCACCTCTTTTCCTATTGTTCCTGCCTGTTTAATATTTCCCAAAGATATTTCTTTTTCATGGGTATGTAGATGCTAACTTCTAATTATTGATTGAATCAATAATCCATCACAGCCATGGAGCATGTTTCAAATTGACTCTGGAATTCAGAGATCTTAAACCAGGGGTGGGGAACCTTGGCTCTTTTATGACTTGTGGACTTCAACTCCCAGAATTCCTGAGCCAGCCATAGCTCAGCTTGGAAACCTCTCCCTTTCCCCTCAGCATGGCTGGCTCAGGAATTCTGGGAGTTGAAGTCCACAAGTCATAAAAGGCCAAGGTTTCCCGCCCCTGTCTTAAATGGCTGCTCCGCAGGAATTGCATCCCATGAGGGAAGCCGAGCATGGGATTTACTTTGGAAACAGGCATTTGTAAGTCTAACCCAGGGGTGTCAAACTCAATTTCATTGAGGGCCACATCAGCATTGCAGTTGCCCTCGGGGGGCTGGGTGGGTGTGGCCAGGATGGGTGCAGCCTACTGGATGGATGTGGATGTAGTGGGTGTGGCCTACTGGGTGGGTGTGGCCAGCTCTACATCATTCGCATCAGTTGTGCCTGTGGGGGCCTGGGCAGGAATGGGACAAATCTGAGGGTCTCTGACAGAAGGGGGTGTGACCAGGACAAGTGTCAAGGCATAGTCCACTGGAGGAGCCTCACTGTTCCTCTCAGACCATGTAGGGGGCTGGATGGTGGTACGGGCTGCCCGGAGCCCTGGGCAGTAGAGGTCAAACACCCAGCCTGGCCCTTGAGCACCTGCGGCACCAAGCCCAGCCCCACTTCCCCAAGGGGATGCCCAGCTGCACTTACCTCCTCCTCAAGGCTGCTGCTGCTGTGCTTGCTCTCCTTAGCCAGGTTGCTCATGATGGGTACAAGGGCAAAGTCAGAGGGAGGCTCATTCCCTCTCCATGGGAGGAGACCGGGCTTTGTATCTAAAGCTTCCTTAGCAATAGGATGGGAGACCCCCAGGATAGGCCAGGAGGAGGGAGCAAAGGAATGGTGAAAGGGCAGCAGGGCAGGACTAAGATAGAACTTCCCTCAGACCCTCCCTCTCCTTTCCTTCCTTCCTTCCTAAGTACAGAGTAGTGGGAAAATATTTGAGATGAGGGAGGGAGAAAAACAGGCAAGAAATGCAGCTGGGGAGGTGTCACCCTTTGTGAGGAATGAAGAAATGCACCATTGCCTGGAAGTGGCCAGCACATAGCCCTCACCTACTTCACATATCTGGCTTGGTGGGCTCTGGGGAGGGGATGCCATGAGCAGCGTGAGAATCAACGTTACCTGCACAATGTCGCCCAGCCCCCAGCCTGCCCATTTTTGGCAGGCAGCGAGGCGCTCTCCTCACAGCGCTGAGAGGCTAAGCCAGGTGGTGTGAATCCAAAAAGAAATGCGCCACCGCCCAGCCCCCAGCCTGCCCAGTCTCAGCAGGCAGCGGGGCGCTCTCCTCACAGTGCCAAGAGATTGAGCCGGGCGGTGCGAAGCTCGCCAGCTTTGCACCTTGCTGCCTACTGAAACTGGGCAGGCTGGGGGCTAGGCAGCATTGCACTTCTCATCAGATTCGCGCCATCCGGCTCAGTCTCTCGGCACTGTGAGGAGAGCACCCCATTGCCTGCCAAAACCTCTATCCCAGAGCCCATTAAGTGGGATATGTGAAGTAGGCCAGGGCCATTTGCTAGCCACTTCCAGGTGATGGTGCATTTCTTCATTCCTCACAAAGGGTGACACCTCCCCAGCATGCACCCAGGGGACGGAGCCGACGTGGCAGAGGCTGGTTCCTCGCTGTTTCCAGATAGCCTTGTGGAGCTAAGACTGAATGCGTTTCAGCATAGATGGCCACCACAAAATTGTACATTGGCTCCCTCCTGGCCGGCCTGGGCCAGGGCCAAGGCAGTGGGGGCCATTCCTTCACTGTTTCCAGGATGGCTTTGCGGGCCACATGAAACCGTTTCACGGGCTGCATCCGGCCCCCGGGCCTTGTGTTTGACATGTCTGATCTAACCAAACAGGCCACAGCTGGCAGCTGCTCTTTGCTAAACTCCCCCCCCCAAAAACCAATGTTGCAAAATGAGAAACCAGCGAAGGAGCCAAACCTTTTCCTTCGACCTCCTCCAGAGGAAAGAGGAATGCGGCATCCGCTAGGCATTTTTTTTTCCAAATTGGCACCCAAAGCAAAGTGAAAAAACTGCTGTGGAGTTTTGAAAAACTGCCAGGGCTGCTGCGCTCCTTCCCAAAATGAAGCGCCCCATGCCGCCCAGCCTCATCCTGCACAGCTGCCACGACGCCTGGCCACTTACTTGTCCAAAATGAAGTACAGGTCAAAGTCCCCATAGCAGGTGGCGCCCCCTCCTTTCACTACCCCCCTTACCCATCACAGGGGACCATCAGGGCGTTCAGAAAGAAGGGAAAAAGGATGTCCGGAGGTTGGGTTTTTTTTGGGGGGGAGGTGGTTTCAGATTTCCCTTTTGCTCTGCTTTCCCTCCGGTCCGTTTTCAGGGCACCTCTGCCTTGCGCTTCCAGCACAGTGTAGCCAAGCCCGCCACTGTCAGCCAGGCAATTGGCAACTTCTGGTTCCTGTTGCTTTGCTTTGCCCCAGATTTGAGGAACGTGAAGCCTCATCCCCCCTCCCGCCCCCTTCCCCATGAAGGAAAGAGCCTGAATCTGGCACTGATCCTGGTGCTTCTGCTGAGCCCTGACAGCCCTATAGCTCCAGCCATCTCTCGCTCAGGCTTGTGCGGTGCTTCTGCCGGTTCAGCTCATTTCCCTCCCCCGCTAGGTGCCATGTGCCAATGTACCAGAGGTGGTACGCGTATCACCGGTTGAAAAGCTCTGGTATAGAGTGCCAAACTGAAAGCCCAGGAATATGTCCATTACTTAGGTCTTGAGTTTCTCCATGTACCATCTTGGAAGAGCTGAGTAGTCTCAGATGGTATAAATGAGAATAATGTAAATACGGAGGCTATCTTGATTTCATTCTAGCATTATTGAAAGGGCAACACATCATTTTGTAATTGCCCAGTAAAAGTAGAATTGTCAGAGACTTTTAAGGTATGCCTGAGTTTATGCGTACCATACCAAGAAGATGCTGAGTCTAAAAAGCTGAAAAAAACTTTCCAATAAACAGCTCAATATTAGCTCTAAGTAACTGCATACCTTCATCTCCAAATTACTTTTTCCTTAAAGGTTGCTGTTCATTTTCATTATGACAATGAGACTGCAGAAAGGAAATAGTTTCCATAAACAAATACTGCTTTGTTTTGCTATTAGATACAGTTTCACTATTGAATAAAATAGAGCTCACAGATCAAGGTTACAGACATCTGTGGAAAAAATGAGATATGCCAGCAAATTCCATTCTTGAACTCTCTATTCCTTCCCAAAATATATAAGGAATACTGTTTTTCTTACCATTATTTTCAAGGCAATAAATTGAAAGCTTTATTCTTTGTATCTTATTCTATGGTCTTGTAGATCCAGAATGAATTGATGGGACATTCTTTGACTCATATTCTGAAATGACGTTTAGCAGTTATTATGTTTTCCAGCTTTTCTATCTTGAAATGACTCAAAATGGCTTAGGTAAATGCATTAATAAGCTAATATAGCAATGAGCTCAATTAAAATGAAGTGACCTTAGCAAGTTGAAGATTCAGTGCTTATCAGAGAAAAAGTCTGCTACGTATCAAAGAGAAATCAATGAAGGAGAGAATGGGATTTTTTTTAAACTTGAACATATTCACAGAAGATATCTTTTTCAATTAATTTCCTGATCAGTTGTGTTTGTGATGTTGGAGAGACAGTTCATTACTATGGCATTTTTCTACATTGCCAGCCTAATTGTTTCAATAAGTTTCCTAAAACACATTACACAATAAAATAGTGAAATCTATAATACTTTTTGTTTAATAGCATTTGTGATAACTGTATTCTGTAGAACTGAAATTGGATTTTTTTTCAAACCACGCAACAAAATTTTCACATATAATTCTACAGCACACATACTTTTTCATCAATACTTTGAACTAAATTTGCATTGCATATTCTGAAAGAGTAGCACAACTACTGTTCTGCAAATAAAACAAATTTAAGTATTATATAGACATTGTTCGGTCAAGGGTTGCTTGTAATGACATGCATTTATTCTACATTCTAAATTAATGTTTTTATTTTGCATTTAGATCAGAAGCTCCCTTCCACTAATATACTCTTTAAAACAAAACAAAAATTACTGATTTTCTTTTAAAAGACCTCTAGATTACTGGCTCCCTCTAATGACTAAATAATGGAACTGTTCATTTTGTTTACTGCTTCTATAGATTTCAAAAACTTTCCCACCTTATTTTTTCTTTGGTTTAAAGTATTGAGTTATATTGAGATCTTATTGGGAATAACATCAGTTCTGCTTTAAGTATAGCAAATATTTGGTTTATCAAGCTGTTTAACTCTTTTGAGAACGTATTTCTAAAGTTGTGCCATCTTGTATGTAATCATTGAATGTACATATTTGCAAACCATGTATGCTTTTAAAAATAATTCATTCCTTCAGAAGGTACCAACAGTCTCAAGTAAATGTTAACATTCACTGTTTTTATTTTAAATTTCAGGGTCAGTGGACTTTCCCCTTTCATGGGTGATAATGACAATGAAACTTTAGCCAATGTTACCTCAGCCACCTGGGACTTTGATGACGAAGCTTTTGATGAGATATCAGATGATGCTAAAGACTTCATAAGCAACCTTCTAAAGAAAGATATGAAGTAAATATACAGTACATTCATACAATGTTTGCATACTATAATAGGAATGCATAATGACTATCCTCCTGCAGAAACCTCTTATACTATTTTTCCCCAGCATAATTGCATAACAGGTATCTTTATTGTGGTACTTCTGCACTGATTTAATGTACATGATGAATTTAGACCCATGCTTATGTTCACTTTGCCTTTCTGGAACTGATCTAATAATCCCAAACTAGGGTCTATAAACCCTAATAAATAAATACAATTAATAAAGTCAACTCTCCGCTATAAATTTGTAGTGACTCATAAGGTATGAATATTTTTAACATTTCCTATTCTAGTCCATTACTTTCCAGATGTATTAGCATTCAGCTTGGCTAACAGTGGCTTGTGTGGGAATTGCAAAGGGGCAGATCAAGGAAAGAGTTACGTTCTAGTAGTTTTAAATTACTCCTTTAAATAGTTGCCAGCCCCATAAGCCTTCCATCTGGACACTGATGCCCACATAGCTTGTAAATCAAGGGGAGTTGATTTAGAAATATTTTTTGGGATATTTCAGGTTTGCTTAGATTAGTAATTTATTGGCATTTTTCCACACAAGCAGTCAAGCGATGAGCATACCTATTTAGGACAACTAAACTTTTTTTTTTTTTTACTGAGAACAATCATAGAAATATGCAGATAGATGCATCCCCACAAAAATGCTTATCTCAGTGTGTAGTTTAATTATTTTATTCCTAACATGGATAACTACATATGAAATGTAGTTTAATGTGTTTAATTTAGATCCCAGTTCTAGGCAGGGGTTTGAACTAGAAGACCTCCAAGGACTTTTGCAATTGTGGGGTTCAGTGAATGTGATATTGTATGTGGATCTTGCACTAACTGATCTAATTTAAAAAAAAAAATTTCAAACCTCTAGGGACAATTGTGTGCATGTTTGAAACTCACACCTTTTCCCCATGTTCTTGTTGTTGATTTGTGGAGATTACAAAATAACTTATGAATGCCACTTTAATTTTACCAGCATAATCCAGAGAATCTGGATGGCCTACAAAAAGAAGTCTGAAAGCAGCATATGCAGTAGATGATAAATGTTGCATTTCACCCCATGATATAGGGATTTAAAAATATGATGTAATCTATAACATAAGATTTATTTTCAGAATGGATAATAGATATTTTTCTCATTACATGATTTCTTTGCTTCTGCACAGCAGTTATGAAAAAAACTTAGTGACAAATAATGTGTTAATAGGTAACAAATGCAGACTGTTTCTAAGAAAAATATGGTAGTTACCATTTTTATTGCTCCAAAGATATCAAAAAATAATAACATACATCTGAATAAGAAATAAGAAACACAATCATGGAATATTCAAATACTTTACAGTAGAGGTTTTTAAGAGCTAAAATTAGATTTTGTTATCATAATATTCCAAAGGCATAAATCTTTTATCCCTCTGTGAATTAAAATTAATTTTTAAATGACGTATCATTCATATCACTGGAACCCATCTCATGGCTTACTTAAGGTAGTTCTGTGCCCCGCAATCAGTTAGCTGCCCTATGCCATCTGCAAGCGTATGGCCCAAGTCAACGTTTATAAGGAATGTTGGAGGCCCTTATGGCTCTAGGTGGCCATATCCCAATGTAAAAAGATTATCCCTCAAGCAAGCAAACAGCTTTCTAGTCTAACATAATGCTAGAAATAAAACATCTGAGACTCTGAGAATAGTTTTAATCTTACACTTCAAAAGATTAGTCAAGTATTAAAAATGTAATTGAAACACGAAGTAAACTTACAAAAGATTTAACCAAAAAGTTTTTGAAATCAAAATATACTATATCTATTTCTTTCACTTTTTATGTACTTATTAAATAAAGTCACATGCCCAATATTGAAACAAACCATACCAGACTGCAACTGAATAAATTGCAGTCTAATGAGCCATATTGTCAAATACAAAGCTAAATAAAATCCAAGTTTTATTTATGTAAGTATAATAGCTATTATCTCTATTACTCATAGGGACCGCTTGAATTGTACTCAGTGCTTACAGCATCCATGGCTACAAAAAGACACCAAACACATGGAAGCCAAAAAACTCTCCAAAGATAGGATGAAAAAATACATGGCTAGAAGAAAATGGCAGGTAACCTATGTCTATGGCAGTGGTTCTCAACCTGTGGGTCGGGACCCCATTTGGGGTCAAACGACCATTTCACGGGGGTCGCCAAACAAAGCTGTCCGCCATTTTTTCCCCCTTTTCTTTGGCCACGCCCCTGGCACCCGGTGATGTATAAGTGGTTGGGGGTCACCACAACATGGGGAACTGTATTATGGGGTCGCGGCATTAGAAAGGTTGAGAATCACTGGTCTATGGAGATTCTCAGTCATCCAGGTCATGGTTGTCCCAAAGATGCTTTTTCAAAAGGCAATTGGACTTCCTTTGTTTTTCCTTGAAGATGTTTCGCTTCTCATCCAAGAAGCTTCTTCAGTTCAGAACTGAAGCGAAATGTCTTCAAGAAAAAACAAAGAAAGTCCAGTTGCCTTTTGAAACAGCATCTTTGGGGCAGGTAAACATAGTAATCAAGAACATATGAAACAAATTCTTTGTACCTTCTATCTTCAAGTGCATGAATTTGGAAGACAGATGAAAATAAAAGGCCCTTTGTTTAAGAAAACAATGCATCTTTTGCAGAAAAGCTATTACAGGTAGTCCTCAACTTACAACAGTTCATTTAGTGACTGTTTGAAGTTACAATGGCCCTGAAAAAAGTGACTTATAACAATTTTTCACATTTATGACCATTGCAGCATCCCCATGGTCATGTGATTTACATTCGGATGATTGACAGCTGTTCATATTTATGACAGTTGCAGTGTCCTGGCGTCATGTGATACCTTTTGCAACCTTCTGACAAGCAAAGTCAATGAGGGAATCAGAGTCACTTAACAACTGTGTTACTATTTTAACAACTGCAGTGATTCACTTAACAAATGTGGCAAGTCATAAAATGGGGCAAAATTCACTTAGATGTCTCACTTAGCATTTGGACTCAATTGTGGTCATACGTTGAGGACTATCTGTACAGGATAAAGGAGGGACATTCTTAAATTGCCTTATTCCAATCCCTGTCCTTAAAGTAAATACATGTAACTTTTCTAGTGATATATGTAATTTAATTATATGACTAATGATCATGTTGACTTTGATCAAATTTGTACTTGGCAATTCTTATAAGAAATTCTCCTGAGATAATTGTGGAGGTATTCAGAGGGTTTTTTTATTTGTTATTTTAAACAAATTAATAAGATTTTTTCAATATTCTATTATGGCTGTAACAAAGGAGAAAGCGAGGCGTAGTGATTACACCATTCTGAAACTTGGCTTGTAACTTTTTCCTTCCTTTGTGCAGGTACTCACTATTGATTTGCCCTTTTTGATTTTCATTCCTTCCTCTGTTCCTGTGAGAGGAGAAATTCCTAAAAATCCAGCTGCTTCACAGATTTTCTTGCCAGCCCATAATGCAGTTTGAGCAAAAGTTCTATGGTTGAAATCTTTACTGGACACTTGTGACCCTCCATATGCTGGGTCAACTTTTATTGGGACCCCCCCCATCTCTAGAGTCTGCTTTCAGTGCACTAAATAGAAACATTGTATTTTTCTCAATCTTTTGCTTCTTTTACAAATATGTCAAAAATAAGGTATAATAAGAAGAAATTCATCAGCATTTCTTGGTTATGTTATAGAAAACGGGGAATGCTGTTCGTGCCATAGGAAGACTGTCTTCTATGGCAATGATTTCTGGCCTGAGTGGACGGAAGTCCTCTTCAAGTTCACCAACCAGCCCTGTTAATGCAGAGATTGAAGTTGGAGGTATGGGAATTCTGATATGAAATGGAGGTACCGTATAGTGGTATACCATAGTCTTTCCAACTTTGAGCACGATGGCAGAAGATTATGAAAATTGAAGTCCAAAGCAACAGAATTGGGTGGAATGGCCAATGTGTTAGATTGGAAAAGAAATTTGACAGAGACACACATAAAAGCAATAGAAAAATACAAATGTAGAATGGGGGAATGTCAGCTTGGCAGTAGTACCTGTGAAAAAGATACCAAAATGCTAGTTGATTATATACTGAATATAAACCATCTCTATAGTATACAGTAGATGATAAATGCTGCACTTCCACCCATGATATAGGGATTTAAAAATATGATGTAAGTTTAAAAGTTTAAGATTGTGTCAGCAGTTATATAACTTTCAAATCACAGGAAATAATAAATTAACATTTTATGACTTTTGGTCATATCCAATCTTGAGTATTTTGTTCCTTTCTGAGCAACCACACCACACATTGGAACAAGTTTAAAGAAGGGCAGCAAGGGGGATCAGGGGATAGAAGTTAAGTTCTATGAAAAAGGTAGAAAGAACTGGGAATGTTTAGTCTTGAGAAGATACTGTGAAGTGCTTTAAAAGTATCATATGATAAGAAGTGTCAGTAGAAGGCTCCAATTTGTCCTTCATTGCTTTAAGGTGCAAGATATGATAATGGTTTTAAGTTTCAGGAAATGAGATTCTAATTTTGATTTTTGTCTGTTGTTAATTGTAATAGTATAGAGTAATTTGACAATAGAACCCAGATAATTGACGCATCCTCTTTCTCTGAGTGTTTTCAAACAAAACTGGATAATCATCTGTCTGGGATACTTTAAGTTCTGCTTAAGCAAGGGGCTCGTTTGAGCAGGAAGTTAATTTCAATAAACATTGGCTCCTTCCAGGTCTATGATATATGTGCATTGTGACGCAGTGGTTGGAATGCAGTATTGCAGGCTAATTCTGCAGACTGCCAGGGGTTTGATCCTCACTGGCTCAATGTTGGCTCAACCTTCCAACCTTCCAAAGTCAATAAAATGAGGACCCATATTGTTGGGGGCAATATGCTGATTCTGTAAACCACTTAGAGAGGGCTGTAAAGCATTGTGAAACAGTATATAAGTGCTATTGCTATTGCTATTGTCCTGTTACCACAACTGATGTTTGAACTGCATGGATGTATCTAGTCCACAGATCGGCAACCTGCAGCTCCGGAGCCGCATGCGGCTCTTTGAGCCTTCCCCTGTGACTCCCAGCCTCCTCTGCCTTTGCAGAGAGAGACAGAGACAGAGAGAGGCAATTGCGCTTCTTTGCCCCCCCTCCTCTCTCTCTCTCTCTCTCTCTCTCTCTCTCTCTCTCTCTCTCTGTGTGTGTGTGTTTGTGTGTGTGTGTGTATGTGTGTGTGTGTGTAAAAGAGAGTGCACTCACAGTGTTCTCCGAGGAGCTGAAAAGCTTCCTGGGCGGAGCTCCTCCCTTTGCTGCATCTCTGCAGGGAGCAGGAAGGGCAGGAGAGAGCTAGCTAGCCCAGCTAGGCTGACTCAGGAATTCTGGGAGTTGAAGTCCATGAGTCATAAAAGAGACGAGGTTGCCTACTCCTGAGCTTGTTGGACAACAGCTTGAAGCTTGCCAGGTGAGCAGCAGATAGGAGGGGGGGAGAGAAAGAGAGAGAGAGAAAGAGAGAGAGAGGGAGGGAGGGAGAGAGAGAGAGAAGAGAGAGAGAGAAAGAGTGAGGGAAGAGGAGTGGCAGACCAAGGGCAGATAGAGAGGGAGGGAGAGAGAGAGAGACAGAGAGATCTAAAATGAAGATAACACTGCATATATCCTTTTTTTACCTCTCTCTCTCTCTCTCTCTCTCTCTCTCTCTCTCTGTGTGTGTGTGTGTATGTATATGTGTGTGTGTGTGTGTGTGTGTGTGTGTGTGTGTGTGTATATATATACACATACATACATACACACACACACACACACATACATACACACACACACATATATATACACACACACACACAAACACACACACCCCTATAATAAAGGTAAAAAAGGATATATGCAGTGTTATCTTCATTTTAGATATCAAAAGGGTTTTGCGGCTCCCGGTGTTTTGTTTTTGGTGGGAAACGGGTCCAAGTGGCTCTTTGAGTGTTTTGGGTTGCCTACCCCTGATCTAGTCTATAGTATCCATGGTGCTTTCTCACATGTATTCTCCCAAAAGGAATAAAATATTCCTATTTGAATTCTAAATTAGCAGCCATTAAAGATTACCATGGAAAGAATATAAAGTAGACTTCCGTGAAATGCTATGTTGTGGCTGAAAGACAAGCTTTGACATTTATTAGGCTGTAAGAATTATTATCAGACAATTGTTCTGTGATAAAGCAAAACTGTGTTGTTGTTTTTCCTAGATGAAACAGCCAGCTCTCTCTTAGAAGCAGTTGATGAAGAAAAGTCTCATGTGAAGCCCTATTTCACTAAAACAATTCAAGATATAGAAGTTGTGGAAGGCAGTGCTGCTAGATTTGACTGTAAAATTGAAGGTATTATTCATTATTTTAGAAGACTTCATCTTCAGTTATTACATTCCTTTTGGTGTTGGTTTTTAGTATTTTTTATCTTCTTGCAATTTGAGTTATCTTATCTGCCAATTCTAATTCTCATTTTCCGGATGAGCTACAAGATAGAATTCCATTTTAAACACAGTTTTATTCAGTATATCAATGACTAAATCTGCTTTTTAGTTATTGATTTACCTTAACATACCTTGAGAGGGCTGCCATGTAAATAAGATGTTGTGTGTTTATCTGCCTGTTTTGAATTAATTGGGTACTAACAGGAACTGCAGACCCACAAATGTATACATTGATTGACATTAGAGTCTCTATTAACTATAATTGTACAACTAAGACATATCACGGAATAGTCATTGTTGGACTCTGGCTAAAATCTTGAGCACATATGTAACAGATAAGTGAGTATAAAATTGCACTGTTAGCATTTTAAAACTATATATAGTCACTCTAAAGCCACCATATATCTATCCACTTTACATTTCACATGGTAGTTATCTTGTTTTTACTGAGTTTATGCCCATATCTGTTAATAAACTATGCAGCATTTGAAGGGAGCTGAGTGTTAAAGAGGGACATCTGGATTAGGAAGATTCCACAGGATCCTGAGAACTTTGGGTTAGGTGTCGCGGCGTAACGGATGCAGGAAGATTGGGCTCTGTCTTCCAGGTTTGATTTTGCCTCGCCCCAGAGAGGTGACGAAGGAGGGGACCCTCTTCGATCACAGAGGGGCAGTGACCCTTCCGCTGGATCTGAGGAAGCCCTCCAAACCAGTGGGGGAAAGACTGGTTACATTCGTGTGGCCAGTCAGAAGCTGCTGACAATCGAAGCACTAACTAGCAATTTTTGATGGAAATTTTGATGGAAATTTCCAACGTGGATGGAACTGGGTGAAACTTTATCCTCTTTTTATGACCTTAATATAACTTTCCTGGAAAAAGAATGCTTAAAGCAAAGAATCCTCACTGATGAGAGAGGAAAGGGAAGTTTTTGCTCCGCTCCCTCAGGAAAAGTAAAGTGGTGAATTAATTGCTTTGGGGGAAAATAGAGAAAACTACAAGATCAATTTGGAATTAAAACAAATATATAGCTTTGAAATTTGGGGACTAAATGTAGCTTTGAAACTTTTTTTTAGAAAAGATATTTGAAAGTCTGTAAAATAGATTTGGATTTGAAAAACTGGAAAGGTGTCAATGACATGTAATGGTGAATCACAGCATTACAATTTATTATGCTTAAAGGAAACTTGGCTTGAAGCCCGGACTTAGATAAGACTCTTTGTTATTCCTGGAAACTTTCACTTTTACAGACTGCAGCTGGGAAAAGGGGGAAAAAACTCTTGGGCTGCTTATCTGTATTGGGGACCCTATTGGACTATAAAGGCTACATACAAAAACAAAATGGGTGTTCCATACTTAGCCGCAAATGGTAAAAAACCATCTTTAACACTTGTCTCCGAAGCCCCCAGCTTGATATACCAGCAAGAAAATGTCAATAAATCTCAGAAAGAAATTCTTTCTATGTTGAAATCAATCTAAAAGACAATTGTTTTATTTTATGATGAGACTAAAAGTAATACAAATGAGATAAAAGAACAATTTTCTAACCTAAACTTACAAATCCAGATAATGACTACAAAGAAGGAACTAGTAACCCAGAAAACACATTTGAGGATAAGGAAGAAGAGCTGATTGAATGGATGATAAAGCTGTTAGGAGAAATGCTGAATATTGACAAACAAGAAGTGAAAAGAAAAAGTGAAGGAGAAGGATGGAGGCTGCTTAATGAATATAAATGGGTTGAGTGTTCTTCCAAAAATACTTCAATCAAATTCTCTTCCTCATTCCAAACAATATATACAAAAACAGAGGAAGAACTACTTTATGATTCAAATGACTGATTTAGAAAGTTATTTGGCAAAGGAAGAAAGCTAGAGTAAGACTGAAGAAAATAGAGGTTCTGACCTATTAGATGCGTTATTATACTATTAAATAGATGTTTGAATATGGCTAAGAAAATAGATAACTGTTAGAAATAAAAATATTATTATATTTAGAAGGATAGGATTTGTAACTAGAATATTATACTTTGTTATGAGATGGGAAATATGAAAATTTTAAAAGGATTTGAATAGGAAGCTTTTGGTTACCCAGATATAATTTATTATGAGAAAATTATAAGCGATGGAAATATTTTGAACATTGATGGGAAATTAAAATTTTTAAAAAGTGGGAAAAACAGGATATTGATTGAACAAATGGATTTTAAGTGAAAATACAATTGAGATATGTTCTGGCTAAAAAAGACATTATAAACTGACACTATCGATATTATGTATAACGCCAGAAAAATGTGATGAAGATATCTATATTAATTGTATATGTATTAACAGTAACAAGAATTGTATTTGCCCAGTTGTGGAAAAATGCATACCACTGGAAGAAGAGAGGACCAAGGAAGCACTGGATGGTATAGTATTGGGACTAGACTGAGAAAGTTAATACGTACCACTGAATTACCAATGGACCCAGACAACATGTTTATTAAGTACTCATGATTGTAAAATTAGGAAATTAATAAAATATTTATAAAAAAAGAAGATTCCACAGGATCCTCTTAGGTGGCCTGCAATTTCTTAGAATTGGACTTACTCTAAAACCTCCGTTTGAACTGCACTTTTTGTACACTATTCACAGTTTAAAAAAAACTTAGTTGCTAGATGCACATCTACATCCCTAGGCCACATAGCCTGTTTTTTTAATGGCAAATTCAAGTGATTGTCTATTTCTTTTTTATATTCAACACTTATTGCTTAAAAGTAAGTTAAAACATTTTTACAAATAAAATATCTTCACTTTGATATCTGGTATTTTTCAGGTTACCCTGACCCAGAAGTGATTTGGTACAAAGATGAGAATTCTATCAAGGAATCCCGACACTTCCAGATTGATTATGATGAAGACGGCAACTGCTCTTTGACTATTTCTGAAGTTTGTGGGGATGACGATGCCAAATATACTTGCAAGGCAATTAACTGTTTGGGAGAATCAACTTGTACAGCAGAACTTATTGTGGAAACGATGGGGCAAGAGGAAGAGGAAGAAGAAGAATGAATCAACAGAAGAGGAGAAAAATCACTCAGTTGAAGACTCTTTAATGCTCATGTAGTGTGACATTAGGTCATATTTTCTTGATTTGTTTCATCAGCAGTGTGACTGACACCTGTTTGTTTTATTTATGGGCATTAACTTGAATTAACAAGCACTTTAGTTGGCTGTTGTGCTTGGATTTAGTTTAAGTTAAAGCATCAGTTGCATAGCCCAACAACGAATGTGAACATACCATATGAAGCTAATCTTCTAGAATCAACCATTTCTTTTGTAAACATATGATCAGGAGAGGGGAACTGGATAAGTATACTAATTGTTCCATCAAGCGATACAGCTAGCAAAAGTGCATCTTTGGTGTTCTGTGACACCCTTGATGTAGGTATGAATGAAGTACATTTGGAGCAGTAAAAATTTACCTGCAAGGGGCCTACTGGAAGTACAAGAGTCACACACACAAAGTTTCCTGATGGGATGTACCCTTGGACTCTAATTGGCTTCTCTTATCAAACAGACACTAAATATAGATAATTATAATCTCAAAGGCATCTTTGCAACAGGTTACCATGTTCAATTTTTGTTTTTTTCCACACCAGTGGCATCCCGTTAAAAGTATTTTGTGTCTTTCTTAACTTTCCCCTTGAGTGTTATTTGTAAATTCAACTCAGAAAACCTCCATTTTAAAGTAAATTATTACAGTTTCCCCTGAAATAAAACTAATAACAGTTTTGAGTCTGGGCAGAACAGCTTGACAATTCAGCAGATAAATGTAATTATCCTGTTTAGAAAATGAAAGAGTTTCCCTATTTTTCTTTGCAGCAGTGGATTTTCTTAGTGGGTTGTATGCTATTGTGATCATCATGGTAACAGTAAGAGCAAAAATGAAAGAATAAGAAAAAGCTGCAGGTACAATTTGCAACCAAGTTGGTTAACACACTTGGTGTGTTGGCTAAAATCCTACATTAACCCTGCTGTGGTGAAAGATGAATCTATTGTCATGCCAGGTTGCCTCACCATAAGCTCATTTGGTACTGAATGGCTTTTTTTTTGAAGGACAGAAAGAAATCATAATTAATACTCTTTGTCCTGATTGCAGATTTCTATTTGCAGCACTAATCTGAATACCAAAAGGAAAATATGTCACTTTATCAGAACAAAGTAAAAGGTTGCGGTTTTGACATGTAGACTTGTATATTGTGAAACATCAATGCCTGTGTTCTGCAACTCAGGTTTATTTGTATCATTACTTTGTTCTTATAAGAAATAGTTGCTAGAAACTGGATAGTCAGAAAGAAGAGTTAGATTACAAGGTTCTCTACTGGTTCCAACAAACACAAACTCAATATTTATGAAGTTGATGACTTCCTGGTAAACAAATACATGCAAACAGAGAGACCTGATGGCTAAAACATACGTACCTTCTTCTAAACTGATTAACACATTCAGATTTTTCCGTGTTGCTTTCCTTTCACAGTTAGCTGTCATTCAGAACACCTAACATTACCTGTCTACACTTAATGCATCATTCCAACTGTGAGGCTTTTCTCCACTTCTTTGTGCAAGATGCAAATATTTTCAGCATAACCGTTGGCTTCATTAAAGAACACAGAGAACAAATTTTGCAGTAGCTTCTCAAGACAGAAGAGGAAAATTAAGTATACTTCAATATAGATACATACAGTATCTTTAGAACGTTTGATTTTATTACGGTGGTCTTACATGTTCTGTATTTGCTTGTCTGCCTGTTGGAATGCAGATATTCAGAATTCCATTTATGATATTTGCTCACATTTGCTGTGGGTTTTTTTTATTACTGCTTTCGCTGTTTCTTAGTTGAGGTTATCAGCATGTCCTCTTTTTAAGTGGATGAGAAACTTCTGTTATAATAAAGCACAGTCATTGCCAGTTTGCCACACATTTGTTATAAGGCAATTTTAATATTATTTAGTGCATACAAGGCATTTTTTTCACATGTTTTCAATGTGTTAAGAAAACAATAGGGTGTATTTTTGTATATCTTAATTAAAAAAATATACTAATGTTTTCTGGTGTCTTAAACAGAGGGAATATTTGAGAACACTACAGCTGTAGTTACTCACAGTTTCTCAATAAATACATATCACAAAGCATGTTACCACTAGTTCATTTGTTCAATTTAAGCTCTTTTGTTCATTTGTTTCTTGATCCAGGGCACGGGTCGGCAACCCGCGGCTCCGGAGCTGCATGTGGCTCTTTCAGCCGTCTCCTGTGGCTCCCTGTCCTCAGCCACCATGTGCAGTCTGAAAAAAAAAGTGGGACTAAAAAAGTTCAATCAATCAATTCAAACTTCTCATGAAGTTTGAATTGATTGGTTGAACTTCTTTGGTTTGTGGGACTGCCCACAAACCTCTTTCCTTCTTTGTACTGCACGTGGTGGCTGGGAGGATTGCTGGAAAAGTGTTCCTGGTAAGGCGCCGCAGGTGGCCAGTCTCGGGGTGCCTATTCCCTGCCCGGTGGGTCTCCCCTTCCCTGCTCCACCACCGCCTCTGTTAGTCGGGGGGGTCGCTGGGGGTCTTCCGGAGCTTCCCCTCTCTGCTTGCGCTTTTCTCCCGTCTCATGGGCAGTGGATTCCCCCGTGGCACCTGCCTGGCCCTTTCCCCACCTGCTCCGTGGTCCTCTTGGCCATCCTCCCACTGCCACTGCTGCCTGTCATGCTGAGCAAGGCGGTGGCGAGTGGGCGGCCCCTCCACTTCGCTGTCCTCCCGTTGCCGCCGCCACTGCAGGAGGAGGCCTTGGGCTGCGAGGGCGGCGGGGCTGGCCAGGACGTCCCCGCGGCGGCATTCCCCATTGCCGGCGCGGCTGCCCATGGTGCACCTGGCCTTGGTGCCCTCCTCTTACGACGGCAAAATGGCTGAGGACGCAGCGGGGGTGACAGCCAAGCCGCGCCGCCGCCACCGGAGCCACTGCCTCCCATCCTGCTCCCCCTCCCCGCCCGTTCAGCTTAGAACGCAGCAACCGGGCTGCGCCACCGCCAACCAGAGCCGCTGCCTCCCGTCCTGCTCCCCCTCCCTGCCCATACTTTGTATAAATTGGAGTTTTGTGCCACAGGCACTTTGCTAAATGTTTTCTCTAAACATCCTATATATCTGGGAAGGAAATCTTTGATCCTCCAAATAGGATTGAACTACAACTCCCAGAGTCCTATCAGCAGATGTTATAATTCAGCAACACCCAAGTCAGTTCCTCAGCTCACTATTCAGTGCAGGATTATATTGCTTACAAACATCACACTGTCCTCTAAGATTACCAGAAGATGCATCTAGTTTGTGCCCCTTCTTTTCATGTTACTGTATCAGCCATATAAGACAACATCATATAGATCAGGATTACTTTTACAGAGAGAGACAGAAAGAGAGAAGAAAGATAAAGAGAGAGAAGAAGAGAGAGATGGAGAGAAAGAGAGGAAAGAGACAGGAGAGAGAAAGAGGAAAGAGGAAAGAGAAAGAGGAAAAAGAGGGAGAGGAAAGAGAATGGGGGAGAGAAAAGAGGAAAGAGGGAAAGGAAAGGGAGAGGAAAGAGAAAGAAAGGGAGATGAAAGAAAAAGGAAAGAAAAAAGGAAAGAGGAGGAAAGAAAGGGAGAAGAGAGGAAAGGGAAAGAAAGGGAGAGGAAAGAGAAAGGAAAAGGGGAGAGGAAAGGGAAAGGAAAGAGAGAGAAAGGGAGAGGAAAGAGAAAGGGAGAGAGGAAAGAGAAGGGAGAGGAAAGAGAAAAAGAGGAAAGACAGAAAGAGGAAAGAGAAGGAGAGGGGGAGAGGAAAGAAAAGGAAAGAGGGAGAGAGGAAAGAGACAGGAAAGAGACACTCTTTTGACATCTAAAATGAAGATAACACTGCGTATATCCTTTTTTACCTTTATTTTATACACACACACACACACACACACACACACACACATTAAGGTAAAAAAGGATATATGCAGTGTTATTTTCATTTTAGATATCAAAAGGGTTTTGCGGCTCCCTGTGTTTTGTTTTCGATGGGAAACGGGTCCAAGTGGCTCTTTGAGTGTTTTGGGTTGCCTACCCCTGATCTAGACAATAGATACTGAGTTGTAAAAGCATATAAATTTGGTGAATTCATCTGAAAACTAAAACTATTCCACTTGGCCCATGAATCTTTTTAACTCGTACAAGTGGTTGTGTTTGTTTGCAAAATGGTTCTAACAGTTGTCTTTTTAAAAAATCTATAAGCATTGAAATGTTTGCTTGAAGGCAAACAAAGCACTCTTACTTTGTTTAACATTTTTGGAGAAAAGAATAAGATTTTTTTTCAACATGCTTAATTAAAAAAAAATCTTAAAGATCAGAAAAATAGCATATGAACTTCCTGCCTTGAGACCCATTCTAGTCAGCTTTCCTTGCATCCTGTGGAGCTATTTGCAGGTCCTCAAAAAGGATGGAAGGTGAAATGGGAAGAAATGGCAGAGGTGAGGGAAAGGGGGACAATCTTTAGGAGATGACCAGGCTGAGCCTGGGTGGGTGGCGGTTAAATGCATCATCAGTTTGGAGTCTCTACACCCCCATAAGATACTTAAGTCCAGCACCCTCTTCTGTTGACTTATCTGGCACCAATTCATCTTGACTGTTAGTAGATCACATTCTTTGTGTATAGGTAGCATGAAATAAACTTGTAATACTTTTGAACTCTATTTTGGTTCCTGATTTCTTGCACCTGACACAACCTGCTGGAGGAAATAGAACTATTCTAGCCTGAAAATGATGGTCTTCTCTCCTTGGTCTTTTTGCCTTGGTTCTTTTTCTTTTCTTTTCTTTTTTTTTTTTTTGCCCACTGCCTTCTAACTCACTTCAGCACCTCTTTTTTTTCCCCTCCACCTCCTAGACTTTTTATCCTTTTTTCCTCCATTCCCCCTTTTCTCTTCCATACAACCTATATTATTGCGATATATGGCACAGTAGTTAGAATGCAGTATTACAGGCTGATTCTGCTCATTGCCAGGAGTTCAATCCTGACCAACTTAAGGTTGACTCAGCTTTCCATCCTTCCCAGGTCAGTAAAATGAGGAGCCATATTGTTGGGCAATATGCTGACTCCATAAACAGTTCTGTCTTCAAAAAGCACAGAACTGCTTGTGTAGTTCTCTCTCTTCCTACACAGTATCCCTCTGGATTGTGCTAAGTGGGGGAAGAGAGAAAAGTTATTTTCAGGAGATATGCTGTATTGCAAACTGATATGATAATTCAGAGCAGTCACTGCTGTGCATATTCTGAATTGAAGGCAAGCTGAATAAATTATGGTTAAATTAGCCATCTATGGGCATTCTTATGCAAAGTTAAATTTTTATTGCAAGTTATAATGCAGTTTGAATTTCCATGCACACATATACATGCACAGAGACTTAAATTGATTCCTACTCCATGGATACCTTTCCTCTGCTCAAAACTGGAATTCCCAGATTTAAACTATAACTGCACATCCCTCTTTTTGAACATATATGAAATACAAATCAAAAGTCCATTCAGCAACCAGGAGATGGTGAGTTTTAGTCCCACCTTGGGTATGAAAGCTGGCTGGGTGACTTTGGGCCAATCATTCTGCCTTGGATCAGATCATTTTAAACTTCTTAAAACTTTAAGGGGGAGTATAAACAAATAATGACAAAATCTCACCCAAAACATCTTCACAGCAGCTTAGTTCGGAGAGTATTTCCGTGCAATCTAAAGTTTTGGGAAATTATGAAAGCTTCTGTTAAGTTCCAGCAGTTCTTAATGCGTAATTTCGGGAAAGATGTCCTCTTTGGAAGATAAAATGCTCAAGTGCTTGATATTTCTATTCATGCACCAGAGTGAACAAAGAATTGTGAGGGGTATGTATTTAGTGTCAACATTTCCCACAAGAAACGTGATTTGACATTAGCTATTAGGACAACAAGCTGAGAAAAAGTCGGAGGCCTGACTTTTCCACTAGTAGTCCTTCTATTTTTTTAATAAATATTTTATTAATTTTCTAATTTTACAATCATAAGTACTTAATAAGCAATGTGTTGTCTGGATCTATTAGTAATTCAGTGGTACATATTAGCATCCTGTCATACAGCATTACGGTCTGGTTTGGAGGCATCACTGCTTCAGACAGGAAGGCGGTGCAGAGAGTGGCCAAAAAGATCATTGGCAGTTCCCTCCCTCCCATCCAGGACATAGCACAGAAGTGTTGCTTGAGCAGGGTCCGTAAGATTATCTGGGACACTACACATCCTCTTCACACCTGTTTCCTTGTTACCTTCTGGGAGGAGTTTCATTCCATAAAGCATTAACCTTATGAACTCTCAAGCTTCCTCCTTCCGTTATATATTCAAAATGGACAATATTTAATATTTATTTGCTATGTATATGTAGGGATGTGGATCTATACATATGTTCATAGTATGTTTAGGTGTATGTCATGTATGTGTTTCACTTTGAGAGCAGGCAACTAAATTTCATTTTTGATGTGTGCCATTGTGCCCACAGTATAAAAATGACAATAAAGGTTATCTTATCTTATCTTAACTTATCTTATCTATCTTATCTTACACCATCCAGTGCTTCCTTGGTCCCCTCTTCTTCCGGTAGTATGCATTTTTCCATATTGGGCAAATGCAATTCTTGTTACTGTTAATACATATACAATTAAATATGGACATCTTCATCACATTTTTCTGGTATTATATGTAATATTGATAGTATCAATTTATATCTTTTCTAGCCAAAATATACGTCAATTGCATTTGCACTTAGAATCCATTTTTTCAATCAATATCCTGTTTTTCTCACTTTTTAAAATTTTTCATTTCCCATCAATATTCAAAATGTCTCTATCGCTTATAATTTTCTCATAATAAATTATATTTAGGTAACCAAAAGCTTCCCTTTTTCAAACCCTTTTAGAATTTTCATTTTTTAAATAATTAAATAATAATAGTAAAGTTGGAAGGGACCTTGGAGGTCATCTAGTCCAACCTCCTGCTCAGGCAGGAAACCCTATACCATTTTGGATAAATGGCTGTCCAGTCTCTTCTTAAAAATCTCCAGTGTTGGAGCATTCACCGCTTCTGGAGGCAGGTTGTCCACTGGTTGATTGTTCTAACTGTCAGGAAGTTTCTCCTAAGTTCTAGGTTGCTTCTCTCCTTGCTTAGTTTCCAACCGTTGCTTCTTGTCCTGCCTTCAGGTGTCTTGGAAAATAGCTTGACACCCTCTTCTTTGTGGCAACCCCTGAGATATTGAAACACTGCTATCATGTCCCCCCTCGTCCTTCTCTTCATTAAACTAGACCAGCGGGTTTCAACCTGTGGGTTGCGACCCCATTTGGGGTCGAACGACCATTTTACGGGGGTCGCCAAACAACGCGATCCGCCATTTTTTTAGCTGGCGCCATCGCGCATGCGCACTGCGCATAGGGGCGCTGCCACACATGCGCGCCGTGTCCTTATGACCGGGGTCGCCGGTATAAAAAGGTTAAGAACCACTGAACTAGACATACCCAATTCCAGCAACTGTTCCTTATATGTTTTAGTCTCCAGTCCCCCGATCATCTTTGTTACTCTTCTCTCTACTCTTTCTAGAGTCTCAAATCTTTTTTACATCGTCATGACCAAAACTGGATGCAGTAGTCCAAGTGTAGCCTTACCAAGGCATTATAAAGGCTGATGTAGTCGTGGAGAGGCAGTCCCTCAGATAACCTGCTCCCAAGCCATGAAGGACTTTAAAGGTTAAAATCAGCACCTCAAATTGGGCCCAGAAGCAGACTGGCAGCCACTGCAGCTTGTGGAGCAGAGGGGTAGTATTTCCTTTTCTGGGAGCACACATGATTTCCCAGGCCACTGTATTCTGCACTGGCTGAAGCTTCTGGATACTCTTCAAGGGCAGCCCCAAGTAAAGTGCATTACAGTAGTCCAATCTGAAAATGACCAGGGCATAAGTGATTGTGAGCACAACTGACTCAGGAAAAGACACAACTGGTGCACAATACAAAGTGGTGCAAGGCCACAACTGCCATTTGTTCTTTGAGTAGGAGTTGTGGGACTAGGACCTCCAAATTGTGCACTGGATCTGTCTGGATGTCAGCCCTCTCAGATAAATCAGACAGTAGGCCCATTCATTCTTGCCAGGTTTCAGCTGAAGCCTTTGTCCACCATCACAGTCTCCAGACATTGGGATAAGACATTTATGGTTCATTTAATTCACTGGGGCAGAGATTAATCAGCAGACTCATGATACTTCATGAAGGACAAGCTCACCAAGCAGCCTCATGTAAATGTTCAATAAGAAAGGGAAGGGAACCCTGGTGGCCCAGGGTGGGCCTCTCCTCCCCAACTGCCATTTTCTGGAATTGACCACAATAAAGGAGGCAAACCAGCACACCATGCTACCCGCCCCCCAAGTCTCTGAGCCAATTCACATTCGATGGCACTGAAAGCTGCTGAGAGGTCAAGAAGGACAAGGATGAATGCACAACCATCCCGCCTATGCCAGAGATCATCCAAAAATATGGCCAATGTTGTTTCCATCCCAAATCTGGGTCTGTATCCTGACTGAAAAGGATCCAGACAATTCACTTGATCTAGGGCCCTCTGAAGCTTGATTCCCAAAAACCAAGTCCCTGAAGATCAAAGACAGGGAACCTGGGAAGAGAAGCTATGCTGCTGGAGGCACTACAGCTTCATCAACTCTCAGCACCTCTGGATCTCACCCAGGAGAAACCAGTCCATTCATACCGGTAACAGCCTTGCAGCAAATAGGTTGAGCCACGTTGTTTGTTCCTTATCAGGGAGACCTGGAAGAGGGGCAAAGTCTACTACAAATGTTTTTAGTATTTTAATATTTACGACTGCAATTGTAAGCCACTCAGAGTCACTTTGCGAACAGAGATGGACCGCATATAAATTTAATAAACAAATACGTCCATAAATAAAGCCTTATTTCTTTTTTTTATCTCGGATCTGGTGAGACTTGCCTCCAGAAGTTGTGGATGCTCCAACATTAGAAACTTTCAAGAAGAGATTGGACAACCATTTGTCTGAAATGGTATAGGATTTCCTGCCTGAACAGGGGGCTGGACTAGAAGCCCTCCAAGGTCCCTTCCAACTCTGTTATTTATTGGTCCACTAGATACGGCCCGATGACAGACGCCGGAAAGATCGTAAAAAAGGAATGAATCCGAGTCAAGCCAGAGTGAAGAATACGATTTGCTGAATCAGCCAAAATGCACGTCAAGGATTTACAGCTGCTGCTGCGGTTTGCTGGCTACGCGGCGCTTTTCTTGCAAGCTCCCGATGCACCCGCTCCGCCTCCGGCCACAGCTAGCAGCCCCAACGGCTGCTCCCCTTCCCCGACCAGGCGGGCCTTGTTCTCTCTCCTACCTCCCCGGGCGAGCCGCGTGACGCCGCGGAAGGCGAGGCCCTCCTGGGTAGCCGCCTCGCTCAAGCCCCGCCCCGCGCGCTTGGCTCGCGCTCTTCCCC
Source organism: Crotalus tigris (assembly GCF_016545835.1). Taxonomy (NCBI): domain Eukaryota; kingdom Metazoa; phylum Chordata; class Lepidosauria; order Squamata; family Viperidae; genus Crotalus; species Crotalus tigris. The sequence goes on from NW_024097657.1 coordinate 122,783, forward strand.
TCCCCGGCGCAGGGAAGCAGTTGAAGCGGCGCCATGGCGACCTCCGGGAGTTGCAGCGGGAGCGGCCGCCGGCCAGAGAGCGGCTCCGGGAGCAGGAGCCCGCAGCCCCAGCAGGCCGGCGGCCGGCGGTGGAAAGGCCCCGGCGCCTTAGCAACGGCCTATCTAGTCATTTACAACGTGGTCATGACAGCTGGGTGAGCGAGCGCCGGCGCACTCTTGGCTGGAGGGTGGGCTCGGCTTCGGTGCGCGGAAGGAGGGCGTATGTTGGGCCGGATTTGGCCGCTTCTTCTCAGGGAAACCCGGCGCCCCTCTGCCTCCCCTGGCTTCTCTCCCTTCTTTCTCCTGAGTGTAAATGACCTTTGCTCCTTTGAACGTGCCTTTCCCTTTCCCCGGGCAAACGTTGGAGAGGCAGAGAAGCGCGCGCCTGGCATCCTTTCCGACGACCGGGGCTCAATACCGAGGACCCCAGCTGGGTGATTTAATAAGAACTATTTTAGAAGTAAAAAGTCAGAGGTCGTTGTATAATATGCGAGCCTTTGCTTCTCCAAAGACCGTTGCCATGTATCATAATGTTTTTAAGATGGTAATTTGTTCAAGGCTTGGAATGTCAATTTAGTGCCTGGTGGCGATTACGGAGGTTGAAGCGTTCAGATTAGGCTGGCTCTGGAAAATGCTGCGGTCATTTAGCTTGTACCTGTGGCAAACCTTAAGCAATTCTAATTAGAAATATTAGATTCAGCTCTTAGAGATGGAAACATCACAGGTAAAACATACCTTTGGTTGGTGGGAAAAAGTAGAGGGATTAGAAGGATTTTACAGTAACAAAGCTGAAAATAATTGTAAGTAGTGCTCTTGATTTTTTTTTTAAAAAGCATTTGAAATCTATAATATAGTATGGTGCTGATTAACCTTGAGCATTTGGCATTTCTCCAAAGAAATTCTGACAATGTTTTGGATTATCTGGGGAATAACTTTTTCTTTAACTCCTTAAATTGATTGGGGCTATTTCATCACCACGATGTCAGAATCCAATCATATTTCATCTTTAATTATCAAATATAGAAACTCCCAATTCTGCCTTCTTTGGATTCTGCCATAAGAGGGAGAGAAGGGGGAGAACAAAAGGGCTTTATGGCCCTCACTTCCTTCAGTAGACTTCAAAGAGCTGAATGCTGAATGTGTGTTTATTGTAACCTATTGTAACCTCAAAGCGTTAACACCAGAGAACATTAGCATTAACAAAGAAGAGTATTTGCCTTTCATGTAGTTATCTGAAGTCTCCATCCAGACGGAAGAAAGAAGAAACGGGGTGGAATTGTGATACTTGAAACTATCACTGGAAGGGGGGTTGATTGGGTGGGACTACTGGGGAACCCCTTAAAACCTTGAATGGGAGAGCTTGGACCCCAAGTCCTGTCTAGCATGCCTGCAACCATTTTCTCTTAATAAAGGATTCCTGTTGGAAGAACTATTCCAAGAGTTCTGTCTTCTTAAGATGCAAAGTGGGGTGGGTCCTTACATTAGACAGGACTTGCAAAATTAATCCACCTGGAAGGTAGACCCTTGCCGGGGGATTTTGCAAAAATTTACCATGTCAGACAACGAAGCAAGAGAGGGAGAAAACTCCCTGGAAAGAGAGCCGCTGACCCAGTTGGAACCTTGCCAGATGTTGGGATCCGAGAGGCCAGATTTCTCAGAAGAAGAAGTGGTGGAGACACAGGACCACAAGCCTCGCTGGTCGATGGGCGTTGGAAAGAAAAGCGAGTGGGGAAAGGAATCAAGAAAAGTGACCCTGAGACGGGGGACCAAGCAACCAGAATGGAAGCAGGAGATGGAGAAATCCCTGCACGCAAGTGAAGAGGGAGGAAGCTGTATGCCGTACTCAGACTGGATCCTAGAGAGAGCTATTGACCTGATGAAGAGAACTCTCAGCTCCCTAGGAGAGGAGATTCCTGAGCCCTACGCCCGCCCCAGTTCCTGGAGCCACAAAGGGAGAGACACCGAGGGGGACGTGGAACCTGCAACCCCAGGGACATTTACTGATCCAGGAGCTCCCACCCCCTACCGGACCACAGATGGAAATCTGGACGGAAGACACTACCACCCACAATGGAGGCACCGATCCATTCCAAGACGTCCACCGTTGGAGGTGAAATTCAAAGGGGAGCCAACACGCTTGGGGTTTTTCCTAACCCAAGTCCTCAGCTACATGGAGGAATATGGGCAGGACATCCCCAGCGACAAAGCCCGCATCCGGATCGTGCAATCTGCCCTGGATGGACCAGCTGCAGATTGGGTGGTGAACCTGCATGACTCCAATGCCCCAGAACTCAGTAACTTCAACCGTTTCATGTCCTCTTGAGAAGACGATTTGAAGACCCCCTGGCTGATCGCAAAGCCCGTGAAAGAATAACAACGATGAGGCAGGGCAAACGCCCAGTGGCTGAGTATACACAAGAATTCCGAGCCATTGCCAGCAAACTGAATTGGCCAGAAGACATCCTCCTTGGCCGTTTCAAAGACGGACTAAACTATGATCTATATGATGCTTGCCTGCCCCGAGGAGACCCACATCGACTTGAGGAATGGTACGTCTTGGCAGAGGAAGCAGAGATCGACATATTGAAGAGGCATCGCCGAGGAAAACAATGGAGCCGCCCCCCGCCTGAGCTGACACACCAACCGGTGAAATCATCGGATACAGCCAAGAAGCAGATGGGGTGTTTCAAGTGCGGAAGAGAAGGGCATCGAGCTGTAGAATGCCGCTCAAAGGCCCCCCAGCACAACCCAGACAGATCCCCAATCAACAAACCCAGAGGGTATTCAGCTAAGCCAAAAGAAACAGCCATGAAAATGATGGAAATTGCAGAAAACCCCACCTCTGCTCACCAAGGGGAAAGAACTCCAGCCTACACCACAGGGACGGTGGATGCCTCAGATGACAGCTCGGAAGGCGAACCCCTGGTAAGTGGACGCATCACACCCATCTTCAAAACAGTGACTATATTAATCCCCCCCATGCCCGAAGCTGTGAAGGTGAAAGCCTTAATAGACTCTGGCTGCACCCGCTGCCTCATTAGCCCAACACTAGTGGGGAATCTGGGCATCCCATCCAGGAGACTGGAACAACCAATCTCATTTGGCCAGCTAGATGGATCCATAGCAGGGGGGGTGCCAGCTACCCTAGCCACTCTGCCAATACACCTCTCCCTGGGCAACCATGAAGAGGACTTAACGTTTGTGGTGACCCCAGGTATGGAATGCCCAATGATTCTAGGGATGGAATGGTTGAAAAAATGGAACCCCTGGGTAAATTGGAGGACGACAGAAATCAAATTCCCGAAGGGGGACCCTATGGACTTAAAACCCCAAGAGAGGCTACCAGAATCAAGAATAGAAAAAGCATCCATAGGAGAGGAAAAAAGATTAACAGAAATACCAGAGGAATATAGGGACCTTGCTGAAGTCTTCAGTGAGGAGAGGGCGAATGAGCTTCCCCCCCACCGACCCACAGACTGTACCATTGAATTCAAGCCTGGGGCAAAACTCCCGAAACCCAGATTATACTCCATGAGCCCAAAGGAGAAGGAGGAAATGGAAAGATTTATAAAAAAAAACCTGGAGAGAGGTTTCATTGAACCAGCTAAGCCTAAAGTGGCTGCCCCGGTCCTTTTTAGAGAGAAGAAGGATGGCTCTTTACGTTTATGCGTGGATTATAGGGCCCTGAACACAATCAGTGAAAGCAACCTATACCCGCTGCCCCTCATGAAAGACATGCTGTCACACCTATCGAAAGGGAAAATTTTTTCTAAACTAGACTTAAGGGAAGCTTACTATCGAGTGAGAATCAAGGAAGGGGACGAATGGAAGACTGCATTTAACTGCCCCATGGGGTGCTATCAATTCAAAGTCTTGCCATTTGGATTACAAGGGGGCCCTGCAGTCTTTATGCAATTAATCAATGACGTTCTAAGGGAGCACCTGTTTAAGGGGGTCCTTGTTTACTTGGACGACATTCTTATCTTTACCGAAACAAAAGAAGAACACGTCAAACTTGTCAGAGCGGTTTTAAAGAAGCTGCGAGCCGCTCACCTATATGCCAAACTCTCGAAAATGCGAATTCCACCAGGAAAGGATAGACTACCTAGGCTATCGCATATCCCCACAGGGCATTGAAATGGACCCAGAGAAGGTCAGAGCAGTATTAGAATGGGCACCACCCCGCACAAGAAAGCAACTACAAAGTTTCCTGGGCTTTGCAAATTTTACCGCCAATTCATCCCCTCATTTGCACAGATAGCCTTGCCCCTCACTAACTTACTAAAAACGAAGGGAACATCCTCAGTAAAACCTAGCCAGCCACTAACATGGACAATGGAGTGCCAAGCAGCGTTTGAGAGACTAAAGAGACTTTTTTCTGCCGAACCAGTACTAAGGCACCCAGACATGGACAAGCCCTTCATAATACAGGCAGATGCAAGTGATGTGGCAGTGGGGGCTGTGCTATTACAAGAAAATGATGATGCAGTATTGCAACCCTGTGCATATACATCCAAGAAACTCACGGAAACAGAACAGCGCTGGCCCGTATGGGAGAAGGAGGCTTATGGGATACGTTGGGCATTACTCACATGGCGACAGTTCCTGGAAGGCAACAAAATCCCCTTCCAGGTGTGGACTGATCACAAAAATTTGGAAGCCCTGAAAACTTCCAGGAAACTCAATCCCAAACAAGCCCGCTGGTCCCAGCATTTTCACCAATTCCAATTTAAGCTCAAACATTTACCAGGAAGAAAGAACTTCCTGGCAGATGCACTATCTCGCATGCCCCAATATAACAGCGCACGAACCACAGACTCTAGACCAATAATGGCAGAGTCACAACTGGCAGCACCAGTAACCACAAGAACCCAAGCCAAATTAAAACCACAACTGGACAGCCAAACTGGAATTGAATTCAGAAAAAGTTTGGAAACAGATGATTGGTTCCAGAAAAACAAAAATGTGTGCACAATGAGAGACGGGTTGCCTTGGATAGGGGAAAAGTTATATATACCAACAACTCAAAGAGTAACTTTCATGCACCTTTGCCATGACACAAAATCAGCAGGGCATTTTGGATTTGTAAAAACTTTACATTTAATTAAACGGCAATTTTGGTGGCCATCCATGAAAAAGGACATTGAAAGTTATATAGCCAGTTGTCCAAAATGTGCCACGGCAAAGAGGTTGCAAGGGAAAGTGCCAGGACTATTGCAAACAGTGGCAAGTCCCTCAGCCCCCTGGAGAGAAATAGCCATGGATTTTATAGTGGAATTGCCAGAAAGCAATGGGAATACTGTGGTCTGGACGGTCACGGACTTGTTTTCCAAACAGGTGCACTTTATCCCTTGCCAAAAGATTCCCACTGCAAAAGCCTTAGCAAAACTTTTCATCCAACACATTTACAGATTGCATGGGGCACCCCAACGCATCATCTCTGACGGGGGTGCAATTTACGTCTGCATTTTGGAAGGAATTTTTATCCCTCTTAGGAACCACTCAGGGACTGACATCTAGCCACCACCCTCAAGGAAATGGGGGGGCTGAAAAAATGAACTCAGTACTTAAGCAATATTTAAGATGTTTTCTTAGTTTCCAGCAGACCGAGTGGGCGGACTTACTCCCCTTTGCAGAAGTTGCCTACAATAATGCAGTCCACTCCAGCACAGGTTACACTCCTTTTCAAATAGCCACCGGTCAAAGTTTCAACCCCATGCCAGAATTAACCCCAAACGAACCAACGATCCCCTCGCTGAAAGAATGGATGGAAAAATTACAAAACACCTGGCCAATAGTCAGAAAAGCACTAGATGAAGCTAGGCAGGCTTACAAAACACAAGCCGATAAAAAAAGGGTTGAGCCTACACCATTCATTATAGGAGAGATGGTGTACTTATCTACAAAATACCTAAAGTCCCTACAGCCCTGTAAAAAACTTGGACCAAAATACATAGGACCTTTTCCAATTAAAAGAATCATAAATCCAGTAACAGTAGAATTAGAATTACCCAAAAATCTCAGGCAAATACACCCAATTTTTCATTGCAGCTTGCTGAAAAGAGAGCATCAGTCACCTCTACGGCCAAAAATCCCCCCCCCACCACCTCCAATCATGGTGGAGGGTGAACAACACTTCGAAATAAAGGAAGTCCTTGACTCTAGGAGATATCATGGAGCAACTCAGTACCTAGTTGCCTGGAAACACCTCCCTCCCTCACAAAATGAGTGGGTCCATAAACGTCATGTCAGAGCCCCGAAGCTATTGAAGAAGTTTCACACAGAGTATCCTAACAAGCCTGACTAAATTTTATACTTGTGTTTTCTTTCAGGTGGATCTCTCTTATTTTTAAGAGGGGCCGGATGTCAGAATCCAATCATATTTCATCTTTAATTATCAAATATAGAAACTCCCAATTCTGCCTTCTTTGGATTCTGCCATAAGAGGGAGAGAAGGGGGAGAACAAAAGGGCTTTATGGCCCTCACTTCCTTCAGTAGACTTCAAAGAGCTGAATGCTGAATGTGTGTTTATTGTAACCTATTGTAACCTCAAAGCGTTAACACCAGAGAACATTAGCATTAACAAAGAAGAGTATTTGCCTTTCATGTAGTTATCTGAAGTCTCCATCCAGACGGAAGAAAGAAGAAACGGGGTGGAATTGTGATACTTGAAACTATCACTGGGAAGGGGGGTTGATTGGGTGGGACTACTGGGGAACCCCTTAAAACCTTGAATGGGAGAGCTTGGACCCCAAGTCCTGTCTAGCATGCCTGCAACCATTTTCTCTTAATAAAGGATTCCTGTTGGAAGAACTATTCCAAGAGTTCTGTCTTCTTAAGATGCAAAGTGGGGTGGGTCCTTACAACCACTTTCTTAATAATTTAAGATATCTATGTGCCATGTTTTTCTTTCTATTTGCCTATAGAATTACACTGTACAAATAATTATTAGACTCTAATAATAAAGCAATAATTGGAATCTGATATATTTGAGGCGCATTACAATTTTTTGTGTTACAATAGTACATACAGCATTAAGGTGCCAGGATTGAACATACATGTGATAAGAACTTATTCAGAATATATAAGGTGTGTGTATTGGTTGATTTTTGAAGGCGCGTGTCCATTCTAAATGTCAGCAAGTTGTATTTCAGTATAATCAGCATCATTTGCAACCATTTTTGGGACCATATCACTTTCTTTTGTCATCTTATTGCTGTCTAAAGAAAGAACAGCCAAGTGGTTGTTCAGTGATCACTGTCATTATAGAATTGCATGCCAACTAAAGTATCATTTACTCTGGATATATTTCCATGTGGTGAGAAATAAGTGCTGTTTCTCAATGCTGATGCATCACTAATCCATGCATTTAATACACGATAAAATTAAGTTGCTAAGCCACTCAGAGTCACTTTGAACTGCAAGATGGGCAGCAAATAAATTTGGTAATAGTAAGTGGGAGTTTTTGGAAAATCAGAGTGATAGTGAGAAAACCTGATATAGGACATCCAGCTTCCTGACAGATTATAACTGTAGGCCAGAAGGTATTAAATAGGAAATGTCTGCAAGCACCTTAGTGAGCCTAATTCCACAAATATAGTCATTATCACAGCTTTCACAATCCTGTAATTCCTACAAGACCTCAAATGATGATCTAGAACTTTCAGAGAGTGTGCAACTCCATTCAGAACTGGATAAACAGCTAAAATATATTTTCCCATCAACAGTTTCTGTCTTGTCTGTGTTAAGTTGCAGATCATTTTCATCCATCCTAAAACTACTCTAAACTTCTGGAACTCTCTGATTTCCCAGGGATTAGTGGATGTTTCTTAAAGATAAAGATGTGTTTCAATAACAAATTTGTGACACTTTAATTTGGGTAGAAAAGCTTTCTTTAGCAATGTTATCTCTAATATCAGCTGAATACATTCTGCTTTTAGAAACATAGCATCATAAGGCTGAAAGGGACCTCGGAGGTCTTCTGGTCAAGCCCCTGCTCAAGGCAGGAGCCTTATATCTTTAAAGCAGACATGTCAAACTTGTGATGTCACGTGACGTTGCACAACATATCAGGACAGTTTTGCCATTGCCGGCAATGGGGTGGGTGCGGCTTCTGGAGGACGCATCCGGCCCGCAGGCTGGCAGTTTGACACCCCTGCTTTAAAGCCTTATATTTTAATTGAAGTTCTGAGATGCAAAAATCTAAAGCCAGCATAACATTGTGCCTCCTGATTTTCCCTTATGCATTCATTGCCATAAATACCCATGAGTGTATTTATGGGTGTATGGGGTGGTCAGGGAGGGGTAGTACCTCTGGTGTAGGGCATGTCATGCCTCTTTAGGGCAGCTCGTACACCTTTGATCCCCATCTGACACTCAGCTCTCACCTGTGGCTCCTAGTAGCTGTAACATGCGCAGGTGAGAGCTGAGTGTCAGGTGGGGACCAAAGGTGTACGAGCTGCCCTAGAGAGGCATGACAGCCCTACACCAGAGGTACCTGGTCATTACTAATACCATCTTTCACCTGCCTATTCGTAAAAAGATGTCCTGGATGCACTGGCATCTCATTGATTATGTCATTGTGCGGAGGAAAGACATGCAAGATGTAAGAGTAACTAAGGCTATGCCGAGTGCTGACTGCTGGACTGATCATAGACTCAATCATTTCCAAGTTAAATATTCACATCAAGCCAAAGAATCGTCCACAGGGAAACAGAGTTGTGATGAAAAAGATCAACGTCAGTACACTGGAAAACCCAGACGTAGTAGCTTCATTAGTAAAAGATCTTGACAATCAACTCCTGGAGCTGCAAATACAGGAAAATGCTGAGAAGGACTGGGAATGTTTCTGGGACATCTTGCACTCTTCTGCACTTAAGGTTCTTGGACCTTCATATAGGAAGCAGCAGGACTGGTTTGATGAAAACGATGAAGAGATTAAGGCCTTGCTTGCTGAAAAACACTATCTCTACCGTGCTCATCAGAATGACCCATCGTCAACTGCAAAGAAAAATGCTTTTATAAACACTCGCAGGATTGTACAGAGCAAGCTCCGCAAGATGCAGGACTCCTGGTTGAGTGCCAAAGCAGATGAAATCCAGAGGTTTGCTGATAGAGGCGATGTCAAACAGTTCTATGAAGCCCTGAGATCCCTGTATGGACCTCAGCCCTTAGGAAGTTCTCCTTTACTGGATTTGAGTGGTGCAACTCTTATCACTGAGAAGACCCTGATTTTACAGCGTTGGCTGAGCATTTCCACTGAACTGCCCATCTACCATCAATAATGAGGCGATTGAAAGGATATCCCAGGTAGATATCAACTATAGTCTGGATGCCCTACCATCGGAGGCTGAAACCTCACAGGCCATCAGTCAGTGTTCCAGTGGTAAGGCGCCAGGATCTGACGCAATCCCAGCGGGAGTCTATAAGGCTGGTGGTGCTGTGCTTGTTGAAAAACTTACCCAGTTGTTCCGATCTTTCTGGAAACAAGGTTCCATTCCCCAGGAACTGAAAGACGTGTCCATCGTGCATCTCTACAAGAGGAAAGGAAATCGACAAGTCTGCGATAATTATAGAGGAATATCACTTGTCTCTGTCGCAGGCAAGATCTTTGCACGAGTGTTGCTAAATCACCTGATTGACCATCTGGAACAGGGTATACTACCTGAGACACAGTGTGGTTTCTGCAAAGAGCGTGGCACGGTGGACGTGATCTTTGCAGCTCAACAGCTTCAGGAGAAATGTCAGGAGCAGACTCGTGAACTATACACCACCTTTGTGGATCTCACCAAGGCTTTCGACACAGTCGTGAAGGATTATGGCGCATTATGTCGAAGTTTGGGTGCCCTGACAGATTTATTCTGATGGTATGGCAGTTCCATGATGGCATGGCGGCTCGTGTTCTGAGTAATGGTGGAGCCTCAGAGGCCTTCCCTGTCACTAATGGCGTTAAGCAAGACTGCGTGCTGGCACCAACCCTGTTCAGCATGATGTTTTCAGCCATGCTGTCAGACGCCTTTCAGAACAGCTCAGTGGGAATTAATCTGAGGTACAAAACCGATGGGAAATTGTTCAACCTGCGAAGATGTCAGGCTGTCACCAAGGTAAAGGAGGCTGTGCTATGAGATCTCCTCTTTGCTGATGACTGTGCTCTTAATGCAGGATCGGAGCAGGAAATGCAAGCCAGCATGGACAAATTCGCAGCCGCTTGTGACAACTTTGGCCTCTTCATCAACACAAAGAAAACTGAAGTGATGTACCAGCCAGTTCCAAAAGCCCAATATCAAGAGCCTACCATCACAGTAAAGGGACAAAAGCTGCAAGCAGTGGACCAGTTTATGTATCTTGGTAGTACCCTCTCCCGTGCAGTGACAATTGACAACGAGGTCAACTGTAGAATTGCCAAGGCAAGTTCTGCATTTGGCAGATTGCGGACTAATGTGTGGGACCGCCATGGAATAAGCCTTGCTACTAAGCTTAAAGTTTACCAGGCAGCAGTGCTAACTACCCTGATGTATGCTAGTGAGACCTGGACAGTGTACAGGAGGCATGTAAGGCAACTGAACTACTTCCACATGACTTGCCTTCGTAGAATTCTGAGGATCCAGTGGCAAGATAAGATACCAGACACAGATGTCCTCTCCAGACCAGGCTTATCATCAGTTTACACTCTGTTGATGAAAGCCCAGATGCGCTGGGCAGGCCATGTTGTAAGGATGCCAGATCATCACATCCTTAAACAGCTCTTCTATGGTGAGCTGTCTCAAGGAAAACGATCGCACGGGGGACAAAAGAAGCGATACCAAGACACGCTAAAAGCCTCTCAAGTCCCTGGATATTAACACCATCTCTTGGGAACTTCTGGTGCATGATCGATCGACATGGCGCACCTTGGTGTACCAGGGTTGCCAGACATATGAACACAGAAGGACAATCTTGGCACAAGAGAAGCGAGCACTCCGCAAAGCCAGAGCTGTAAATGATGAAGTAACAGTGTCTACATTTCTTTGTTCAGTATGTGGTAGAACATTCCATGCTAACATCGGTCTTATCAGCCACCTACGGACACATCGTTATGGCCCATAATCTACAAGATGTCAAGGTCCTCATCAAAATCGATGGACGAACAACACCCATGAGTGTGACTAAGTTGGTTCATTATGAGATTGCTAAATAGTAATTTTAAATGAAGATCAGTCCCAGTCGGGTTCCCATTAATGCTATGTCTGCTCACCCTTGTTTCCAGGTCCTATCGGGTAATTTTTTTTTTTTACAAAAAGACTGACATGCATAACACCAACACCCAAAAATGCATAACACCAACTTTCTTTCTAAGAAAATAAGCCTTTGAAGTGTATATAATTACTTGGTAAGTCTCATTGGATCTATTGGATTTTTGTAAAGAGTAGCTAGTAAAGAAGTAGTAGTAGTACACAATTTATTTGATGGTGTGCACCCATACTTTGTTTCCTTGGAGACATTTAATATTGTACTCTACTCTTCATACAACATTGCATGACATAGTTAAGCTTCATATGCAAGTTCTGTACTGGAGAAGTGAGCGAATCATTATCAGTTGAACAAAACCTAATGGCTTTAGATTCAGTTTTATTCCTAATCTTCGGTTAATAGAGACGCTATTTACTTCTGTTTAAAATATTTAAAAGAATCCCACTTTTAGCTTCGCAGTTGCAGCTGTTAGACTATAATTTGCATTTTTTTCAGCAACCAAACTGGTAAAGTATATTTCTATCTCAGTGGAATATAATGCTGAATTGCTTATTTTAAGAAGGTTATATTACTCCTGAAATATTTCATGGTATCTGTTGCATGATTATGGAGAATATTGGCATTTCAAGAAAAACATCACCATGTTTTCCTGTCTCTTTTTCTTCTAGGTGGCTTGTTATAGCAGTTGGTTTAGTCAGAGCATACCTTGCAACGGGTAGCTATCATAATCTCTATCATTCAATAGAAAAGCCTTTGAAATTCTTCCAGACTGGAGCTTTGCTTGAGGTAGGTGTATCACAGGGAAAGTCTTCTTATCTTAGGCCAGTGATGGCAAATCTATGATATATATGTCACAGATGACATGCATGGCATACCATTTTTGGTGACATTCCACACTTCAGGAACCCTCTGGAAGTTGTGCAAGAAGGCCTTGCTCTTGTGCAGCCCGAGACATTCAAAAATTGCACATTCCCATTTTCATACAATTTCCTGAGGTTCCAGAGGCCTCAGAACCATCCCACATGACTTTCAAAGGGTCTGGAAAAACCTGCAAACCCTCTGAAACTCACATCACTCCGAGGAGTCCCAAAATCACACAACTTTCAGAGCATCCAGAGATGAGAATCCAGAGGAGAGGAGAGTCCAAAGAGGAGGTCCGGAGAAGCCTTTTTTTCTCTAGGATGCATGTGTGACATGCCAGCAGAGTTAAGGTAGGCATTTTCTGATTTTTTTTGTCACGTCAAGCTCAAAAGATTTGCCATCACTGCCCTAGGCACTTTGACTTCTTCCTATATTGTAATGCTGAATTACTTACTATCCCTTTTAAATGCATCATATGTTTTTGCAAGGTTTATTCTGATATATACATATATATATATATATATATATATATATACACACATATATATATACACACATATACATATACATACATACATACATATATTTTCTAAGGTTTTCACGGGTGTTTGTATGTAGGTCTTTGATTATTCGGGTTTTCTCCCGCATCAAATTGGAAGTGTCTTGCTGACGTTTCGACGAAGTCCCATTCATTATCTTCAGGCTGGTGTTTTCGGCTTCGTGCTCCTAAAAGCATGAAGCCGAAAACACCAGCCTGAAGATGACGAATGGGACTTCGTCGAAACGTCACCAAGACACTTCCAATTTGACGCAGGAGAAAACCCGAATAACCAAAGACCTACATGTATGTATGTATGTACCGTAAATGCCGGTGTACAAGGCGACCTGGCGTATAAGACGATCCCCGTCTTTATAGCCGGGCCGCATTCCTAGAATGTCGTCTTATACGCCGGAAACTACCAGTATTTCCGGCGTATAAGACGACTCGGCGTATAAGATGATCCCCGTCTTTGGCACTGATTTCAGCGCTCGCGGAAGTCGCCTTATACGCCGGCATTTACGATATGTATGTATGTAGATAGATAGATAGATAGATAGATATATGTGTGTGTATGTGTGTATATATATACACACACACACACACACATACTACGATACATTACAAATTCAGATTTCTTTTTGCTGACAAGAGTTAAAGATTTAAGTGAGACACTAGTATAGCTATTTCGGACTCATTTGTCCTCATCAGCTCATTTGTCCTCATCAGTCCTCAGGGGTGTGGCTAGCTGATGAGGACATATGAGTCCGAAATACTAGTCTTCCACTTAAATCTTTAAATCTTGTCAGCAAAAACAAATCTGAATATATATATATACACACAGAGAGAGAGAGAGGGAGAGGGAGGGAGGGAGGGAGGGAGGGAAAATTAAATTCTTTTTAAGGGTGGTTCTGATATCCCAGCAGCAGCTCATATAACTGCCATCCTGTGACTCACTTCTCTTTCCAATAATGCATAGAGAAGAGGGATTGCTTTATTTCATGGAAGAAGTTCTGAACTGACAATGATCATTGTCTCATGAACATACCCAAGGATATGAGTTTTATCTCTTTTAAGTCACTGGGACGCTCAAACATTAAGGATAGTTTTCTGAAAGGTGATTTCTCAGCATAGCAGAATTATAGGTGAGGAATTGATAGTGATTGATGAGATGAAAATTGCACAAAATTATTGAACAGATAAGAGATACATGTTATGATAACAATGACTGGTGGAGATACTATTTAAGAACAATGTTCTTAGTCATAATCCATGATGCTGTTGTAGTAAAGAAAATCGTATTACAAATGTGAGAAGCCTAGTCTTAATTATTTCTCTTTTTTTTAGATCGTGCACTGTGCAGTAGGTAAGTTTTTTAATTAAATATTCAATATCTCTATTTTGGAAGGCAAGGAGGGAATTCTGCTCATATTCTTAAGGAATAGCAACTGTATATAGCATGATATACATCCAGTTTCTCAGCATTTGGTTTTCCTTATTTCTGTTTTAAACATGCATTTGAATATGCAAATCTGTTTTCTCAAAAGTAAGAATTACATGTTCAGACTAACAAAAGTTGTTTCAACTTGTATAGAGATGGTGTTAATTATTTAATAATAAAAATTGGCCTACTTCTGTTTTATACTGCTTATGGAACAACTGTTAGATATAAACATTAAGGTTTGCCAAAATAAAATGCAACATTTTGAAGCAATTTACTTACAAGTTAAAAATTTGATCCAATTTTCTGTTCTTCTGGTCTCCTTACAGGAAAGTCAAAGTAAAACACAAACACACTTTTTTTTTTAATAGTTGACCTGGCTGCTAGAAAGCAAATGAACATGCTATTTCAATTGCCAGGCTAGAAATAGATGTTGTTGCAATTAAGTGGAAAAAGTCTTTTTGCAGAACCTCTGAAGAGAGATAATTGTCCTGGGACAAACAGGCAACAAGGATGGAGACCAGTCAGATGGGGAATCCAAAGGAGAAAGAGTTAAGGTCAGGATAGTCACAAGCAAGAGCTGAGTTTTAACTAAGTTGTCCCCAGCATTGTCGAAAGAGAAGGATGGCCATTAATTAGCCATGCTGAATCTCTGCCTAGTCCACAACTGACACTCACTGGATAGCAATCTGCTGTCTTCTTGGATCCCCCCTCCCCCCATGCCTTTTGGCCAGTCTCAAATTTGTGTAGTTCTGGGCTGGATCTTCATGAAGGACCTCTGCTCAGGCCAAGGGGCTGAAATATCTGAGTCTGTTATGATCAGGGAAAATAGTTGAGGGGTCCTGTGAATTTGCAGAGTCTATCAGAACAAGTGGGCTTGCTGACTCCGGTACTGCTGGAATCTCCAGCAAAGAGATTGCTGCCATAGATGCATTTTCCCTATCCTGTACTGAAGATGGGTTCCTTAGCAGGGTCAACACTTTCCTGGTTTCTAATAAGGCAATCATACCATTCAGGTGGGGAAAAAAAAATTGGGTCTGGCAGAGGAGACTGGATCACTCACTATCTTGTATATGTATGTGTTAGATTTATATAGCACCTCCTGTAGCCCATGTTACCAGATGTGCAGGAAGAGCAACACCTAGCATAGTTATTATTATTATTTGTTATATAAAGACAAACTTTCTACATTTATGCATGTAATAACTCAGTGACAAAATCTAAAACAAAATTTGATTATGTTGATTGAGAGAAATACAATTGAATTAGAAATAGTGCTTTATGTATGCACAAATGTTTACAGCTGAGAACTTATATCACTTTACTAGTGTTAAATTACATTATAGAAATACATGAATTTTACACATGAAAAATCTTTCATTTCCTCTTCCAGAGTTATTAATTAGCTAGTGCTATTCAGACATTTCAGTGGGAATGTTTGGATTTTAATTATAGTCCCTAAACAATCATTGATGTCATGGAAATAAAATTACTGGGAAAAAATATATTTTTTCTTCGTATGTCATAAGCAGTTGAATATTCACTAGCCATTTATTCAGATATGACATTGTCCCTTTCTATCTGAGATAAGTGCTGTTGCATAAATAAGAGTTTACTGTTCAACAAAAAATGTCATTTGAAAATACCATTGTTGTAATTGTCTTACTGGGTGATTGTTTCCTTCTGTGCTTGGCACCAGCATCTAGGAATCTCATATAAGTATGTTATGTGGAACATAATGTCTTCTGTTGTTTTAGCTCTGGCATCTGATAATCAGAAGGAAAACTAGTCATGTGTTTATCAGATTTATTACTTGAAAATCATAGTTTGGCATATTTTGAGATCAAGCTATAGCAAACCTTGTGTCTTCATCTCTGATCCAAAATTCACCCATGAAAGAAATTTTGAAACAATAATAAAATAATATTTACCAATATTTTAGTATTAAAACATTAAAATTAATTTCATAAAACTGTCTCTTTCCAAATCAGATTACTATTAAGAGGTAGGTGGATAGTTTAGGACAGGGGTGTTTAACTGTCGGCCCATGGGCCAGATGTGTCATGCTGGAACTGCGCACACCCCATTGCTAGCAATGGGAAAAAAGTCAACAATATGTCGTGACACATCACGTGATGTTGCGAGTTTGACACCCCTGGTTTAGGAGCTCAAAAATGTATTAAATCTAAATTGTCTTTACAGGGATTGTTCCTTCCTCTGTTGTTTTGACTGCTTTCCAAATCATGTCAAGAGTTTTTCTGACATGGGGCATAGCCCACAGTGTAAAAGAGGTGAGTTGAGAGTGAACTATTTTATTCATCCTTTATCATGAAGCTGCTATTTTTGTTCTCTGTGAACATAATCTCTTTTGCTGATATCAAATGTGCATGTAGACATGCGGTAAACAAATAACCTTTTCAATACTGTTGGTTTAAATGTCATATTTCAACACCTTGGACATGTAATTTAGATTTAGAATACTTTTTGGTGGACATTATTTTGTTCCCATTTAATATATGTCAAGTCAGATTCAGTAGGCTTGAAAAGAACTAGGTATCATTATCCGACTCATTGTTTGGAAAGGACAATCAACATTCACATGAACACTTACCTTTTTTACTTCATTGGTTTCATTCACTGCATTCAATTTTTCATAAACCAAAGTTGTTATTATTTATTCAATTTGTATGGCCAGAAACCTTTCTAAGTGACTCTGAGCAGCTCCCAGTAAAAAATTTATATAAAGGAAAAATATCTTTTTAAGTACTGTAACTTAGTTTACAATTTCCAGGTAGCATGGCTAGCAAGTCTGCTGGAAGAATTGAGAGTGGATCTGTTTTTCGAAACCCTTAAGCAACTTTAATGTAGATGTCATTGGAATACACTATTGTAGTACTAATATAACTTAAACATATGATTAGAAATAATTCCAGTATCTTAATGATGGCATAGAAAGAACTCGATTGTAGAATACAAACATTCAAAATTAAAATTATAGCTGTAGTAGAATTTAATTTTATTGATTGATTACCTAAGCAGCCCAGGCTAGGGGTTGAAAGACACATATGTATTGTTTTCTTTGAAAAAATGGTTACTTGCATTGTTATGAAAATATTCTACATTTTTTTTTTGAAAGGCTGTCTACATACCTGAGTTCTTTGAACAAGTTCATCTGTTGAGGATGTTGTAAGATGCATGTGTTTCATCTCTTGCATAACTCTTCCCCGTGTTTTTCAAGTCTTTTAATGAGAGACTCTTAATAATTTTGGTCAGATTTTTCTTGAAGATAATTTTTTCTCAAACAAGACAAAGCTATCTTAATTTATTTGCCAGTCTAATGAAGGGATTGTTTGTTTTGGTATCAAATATGTGATAGCAGATTGTTCTTCAAATGTTTTCTTGGATGCTTTCTGATGTTTAGCTCCTAATATTAATTGCATGAGTCCAATGATGCTTGAAGAATGTGCTTGTTCTTATTACTAAGATAATAACATTGTTAGCTTGTCCTGTCTCTCCCCCCCCCCTTTTAACACTTGAAATTGAAGAAAAAACCTGCCGCTCTTTAATTTAAATCCTGTTTTCTTACTTTTCATTAGGGAGGATAAAAATGATTCAAAGATAGGGATGCCTTGTGTGATTTCCCTTTAAATAAGTATGGCAAGCAATTAAAGTCAAAAGCTTGTCATGCCAGATTGAAAACAATGTGCCAGCACTCAAAGGTATTGCACACCAGTAGTTAAGCAGGCTTGATTATATTTTGTTTTCTTGGAAGTGTCAGGCATTGCTTAACTTTAATATCTTTACATTATTCTCATAATCTTTAGTTCGTGGGGAAAAAACTTAGTGTCCAGTACTCCAAAGCTTTTATTCAGAACACTCATATGTCATTAGCTTTCTGCATATTGACTTGATGGGCAATTTATGATTCATGGGGCAGAATGAACCCAGCGGATCTTATGATTTTTAAAAACAGAGTAGAGATTTCACTGATTTAGTCTGGCTCAGGGGTATCAAAATGCCGGCCTGTGGGCAGGATGCATCATAGCAAAACCACGCCCACCCCATTGCCGGCAATGGCAAAAAAGTCATGATACATCACGACATGTCACGTGACATTGCGAGTTTGACACCCCTGGTCTAGCTTAATCTACACCTTTACAGCTAACCTGCTTAGCAAAACAAATATCACTTGGTATTGCTGAAAGACTCAAAAAGCAAGTGAATTTCCCTTTCAGATGTTATTGATCAAAACCTGATAGTCTGCAATGCTAAGATTATTGATGATTTTGGGGGGGGGGAGTTAATGAGCTGATGGTAGCAGAATATGTTTGCAGCTCTCTTGATGAAGGAAATCACCTGAACTTTTTCATTCAGGATACTGCTTCCAGGTTTGGTATGGAGGCAACAATTGCCACTCTCTTAGAAGACCTTTGTCAGGACTTGGATGGTGGTAATGTATCCCTCCTGGTTTACTGGACCCAGCAGCAGTTTTTGATACTCCAACTAGTATGCTATTTGTGACCCTACCTGCAGCAGGAGGGCCTAAATAGAGCTTATCACCATCCAGATGGATTGAAGGACTATAATGCACTCTTGGGCCTTAAAGACTACTTTAAGTTGGTCCAAAGTTGGTCTAAAACGCAGCAGGCTGTATACTTCCTATCTTCCAGTATCATCAGCAAATAAGACCAGTTTTGCCAATAGTTTTCCAGATACAATTTAAGATGCTAGTTTCAACTTACAAAGCCCTTTAATATTTGGTACCCAATATCTGTATGATCACCTACTCCCACCAATACTGGCCCGGCTGATCAGATAAAAAGAGAGTGATTGTTATTTATCACACATTTTTGAGAATGGGAGGGCTCTGCCTTTCTGTGACAGCACCAACACTGTGGAACAGCTTTCCAGTAGAGATCAGGTTAACCCCCTCCCAGTTGACATTTTGGAAGCTACTAAAGATAGAATTGTTCCAGTGATCCTTCCCCTGATTTTATCATGCCCTTGGAACCTACTATTTTTATTATTTTCATTCTTATATTTGGTACAGTTTTATTGTTCTTAGAAGTTGTGCTATGGGTGTTTTAACTGGTTTGTGTAAGCCACCAAATGTTTTGATCAAGGCAGAATAGAAATAAGAACAATAAGTAAATATGTTTACATTTTGATTATTGTTTTTCTTTATTTCTGCAACAGTAAAGAATGAATTTCCTTCTTAGGACTATTTTTGAAAGAAAGAATATTTGTGTATCTGACATTGGAGAGAAATAAAATCAGCTATTGGTTGTGGATGTAGGGATAGCTGTGTTTCATTTTAAGCTATGAATTATTTGTTAGTGTAACAGCATTAATTATTTATAATAGCTCTAATATGCTATTAGTTTTGAATGATGCTGAAAATAGTTTTCCAGTCATTAGCCGATCTTGAGTAGCCATTGTTTTAGTTCATTATTTTTGTCATTGGAAAAGTGGAATGTAAAACAGTGTTCATCATATGTCCAGTAGGTGGCAGTAGGTGACGTAAGATGTACTCCATTAACAAAATACTTCGGGTATAATGAGAGCCTGATATGATATGAAATGTACTGCCTGCAGTCTTGTATGAATTTTTTTTAAAAAAAAAAAATAGCACAGAGGGAAAGTTTAAGTGCAAATAAAAGCTTTTTCAGTAATTACTAGTAACATGAGGATATCAAGTCTCTTCTCCCTGCATGATGCAAAGGTAATACAGTGATAGTACAATTGACGTATTTAATAGTACAAGAAATTAGAACCTGTAATTTGTTAATTTAATATTGTTTCTGAAAATGCAGGTGTCTCCTTAAACCGAAGTTTCTTTTTGTTGTTAACAGCAATGTCATTGATAACAAAATATTGATTACTTTAGCCAGAGTACTCTTTTGACCATCACAATGGTAGAATCATTGAGTGTTCTTCTCTAGCACAGAAATCAATCTTAAAGCATTGTTCTTTATTCAAACATTATCGCATGGTTACTTAGATGATGTCATTTGAACTATTCTTTTTATAGAGAGAACTGTCCCATCTATCTCATCTTATCTGCCCTGGTAAAGTCCATATAATGGAGTCTTGTCTGCATCGGCCAATTTTTACCTTAAAACACTCATCAACCCAATTTTATTGGTAGCAAGTGATATG
>NW_024097658.1:0-7237 GCF_016545835.1 Crotalus tigris
TTGCTCTATGAGTTCATGGTGACCTAACCCTAAGTGGAATTTTCCTCCAATGGGATTTTCCCATGCATTTTACCAGGCAAGATAGATAGGGCAGCCTACAAAAGTAAGTACGCTCCTAACCATACCCAAATATTCCGAGTTTGTTGGCGATGTCCATTTTGCTCTATGAGTTCCTGGTGACCTAACCCTAAGTGGAATTTTCCTCCAATGGGATTTTCCCATGTATTTTACCAGGCAAGATAGATAGGGCAGCGTACAAAAATAAGTACGCTCCTAACCATACTGAAGTGTTCCAAGTTTCTTGGTGATGTCCATTTTCCTCTATGAGTTCATGGTGACCTAACCCTAACTGGAATTTTTCCACTATGGAATTTTACCATGTATTTTACCAGGAAAGATAGATAGGGCAGCTTATAAAAGTAAATGCCCCCCTAACCATACCCATGTATTCCAAATTTGTTGGCGATGTCCATTTTGCTCTATGAGTTCATGGTGACCTAACCCTAAACCTAAATGGAATTTTCCGCCAATTGGATTTTCCTATGTATTTTACCAGGCAAGATAGGGCAGGCTACAAATGTCGGTGTTCTCCTAACCATACCCAAACACTCCGAGTTTGTTGGCGATGTCCATTTTGCTCTATGAGTTCATGGTGACCTAACCCTAACCGTAAGTGCAATTTTCCTCCAATGGGATTTTCCCATGTATTTTACCAGGAAAGATAGATAGGGCAGCCTACAAAAGTAAGTACGCTCCTAACCATACCCAAATATTCCGAGTTTGTTGGCGATGTCCATTTTGCTCTATGAGTTCCTGGTGACCTAACCCTAAGTGGAATTTTCCCACTATGGAATTTTCCCATGTATTTTACCTGGAAAGATATATACGGCAGCGGACAAAAGTAAGTACGCGCCTAACCAATACGCGGATTTTACCGATTCTTTTGTGATATCCATTTTCCTCTATGAGTTCATGGTGCCCTACCTACTAATTTTTCCACTATGGAATTTCCCATGTATTTTACCAGAAAGTGGATTGGGCAACCTATAAAATTAAGTGCCCCCCTAACCATACCCAAGTATTCCGAGTTTTTTGGCGATGTCCATTTTGCTCTATGAGTTCATGGTGACCTAACTCTAACCCTAAGTGGAATTTTCCTCCAATGGGATTTTCCCATGTATTTTACCAGGAAAGATAGATAGGGCAGCCTACAAAAGTAAGTACGCTCCTAACCATATCCAAATATTTCGAATTTGTTGGCGATGTCCCGTTTTTGCTCTATGAGTTCCTGGTGCCTAACCCTAAGTGGAATTTTCCCCCAATGGGATTTTCCCATGTATTTTACCTGGAAAGATATATACGGCAGCGTACAAAAGTAAGTACGCTCCTAACCATACCGAAGTTTTCCGAGTTTCTTGGCGATGTCCATTTTCCTCTATGAGTTCATGGTGACCTAACCCTAACTGGAATTTTTCCACTATGGAATTTTCCCATGTATTTTTCCAGGAAAGATAGATAGGGAAGCCTATAAAAGTAAGTACGCTCATAACTGTACCCAAATATTCCGAGTTTCTTGGCGATGTCCATTTTGCCCTACGAGTTCATGGTGACCTAACCCTAACCCTAAGTGGAATTTTCCTCCAATAGGATTTTCCCATGTATTTTACCAGGCAAGATAGATAGGGCAGCCTACAAAAGTAAGTACGCTCCTAACTGCACCCAAATATTCCGAGTTTCTTGGCGATTTCCATTTTCCTCTATGAGTTCATGGTGACCTAACCCTAACTGGAATTTTTCCACTATGGAATTTTCCCATGTATTTTATCAGGAAAGATAGATAGGGCAACCTATAAAATTAAGTGCCCCCCTAACCATACCCAAGTATTCCGAGTTTTTTGGCGATGTCCATTTTGCTCTATGAGTTCATGGTGACCTAACTCTAACCCTAAGTGGAATTTTCCTCCAATGGGATTTTCCCATGTATTTTACCAGGAAAGATAGATAGGGCAGCCTACAAAAGTAAGTACGCTCCTAACCATATCCAAATATTCCGAATTTGTTGGCGATGTCCATTTTGCTCTATGAGTTCATGGTGACCTAACCCTAACTGGAATTTTTCCACTAAGGGTTTTTCCCATGTATTTTACCAGGAAAGATAGATAGGGCAACCTATAAAAGTAAGTGCCCCCCTAACCATACCCAAGTATTCCGAGTTTGTTGGCGATGTCCATTTTGCTCTATGAGTTCATGGTGACCTAACCCTAACCCTAAGTGGAATTTTCCTCCAATGGTATTTTCCCATGTATTTTACCAGGTAAGATAGATAGGGCAGCCTACAAAAGTAAGTACGCTCCTAACTGTACCCAAATATTCCAAGTTTCTTGGCGATGTCCATTTTGCTCTATGAGTTCATGGTGACCTAACCCTAAGTGGAATTTTCCCACTATGGTATTTTCCCATGTATTTTACCTGGAAAGATATATACGGCAGCGTAGAAAAGTAAGTACGCTCCTAACCATACCGAAGTTTTCCGAGTTCCTTGTCGATATCCATTTTCCTCTATGAGTTCGTGGTGACCTAATCCTAACTGGAATTTTTCCACTATGGAATTTTCCCATGTATTTTTCCAGGAAAGATAGATAGGGAAGCCTATAAAAGTAAATGCCCCCCTAACCATACCCAAGTATTCCGAGTTTCTTGGCGATGTCCATTTTGCTCTACGAGTTCATGGTGACCTAACCCTAACCCTAAGTGGAATTTTCCTCCAATGGGATTTTCCCATGTATTTTACCAGGTAAGGTAGATAGGGCAGCATACAAAAGTAAGTACGCTCCTAACTGTACCCAAATATTCCGAGTTTCTTGGCGATGTCCATTTTGCTCTATGAGTTCATGGTGACCTAACTCTAAGTGGAATTTTCCCACTATGGAATTTTCCCATGTATTTTACCAGGAAAGATAGATAGGGCAGCCTACAAAAGTAACTACGCTCCTAACCATACTCAAATATTCCGAGTTTGTTGGCGATGTCCATTTTGCTCTGTGAATTCATGGTGACCTAACCCTAAACCTAAGTGGAATTTTCCACCAATGGGATTTTCCTATGTATTTTACAAGGCAAGATATTGCAGGCTACAAATGTCGGTGCTCTCCTAACCATACCCAAGCACTGCGAGTTTGTTGGCGATGTCCATTTTGCTCTATGAGTTCATGGTGACCTAACCCTAAGTGGAATTTTCCTCCAATGGGATTTTCCCATGTATTTTACCAGGCAAGATAGATAGGGCAGCCTACAAAAGTAAGTACGCTCCTCACCATACCCAAATATTCCGAGTTTGTTGGCGATGTCCATTTTGCTCTATGAGTTCCTGGTGACCTAACCCTAAGTGGAATTTTCCCACTATGGAATTTTCCCATGTATTTTACCTGGAAAGATATATATGGCAGCGTACAAAAGTAAGTACGCTCCTAACCATACTGAAGTGTTCCAAGTTTCTTGGTGATGTCCATTTTCCTCTATGAGTTCATGGTGACCTAACCCTAACTGGAATTTTCCCACTATGGAATTTTACTATGTATTTTACCAGGAAAGATAGATAGGGCAGCTTATAAAAGTAAATGCCCCCCTAACCATACCCATGTATTCCAAATTTGTTGGCGATGTCCATTTTGCTCTATGAGTTCATGGTGACCTAACCCTAAACCTAAATGGAATTTTCCGCCAATGGGATTTTCCTATGTATTTTACCAGGCAAGATAGGGCAGGCTACAAATGTCGGTGTTCTCCTAACCATACCCAAACACTCCGAGATTGTTGGCGATGTCCATTTTGCACTATGAGTTCATGGTGACCTAACCCTAACCCTAAGTGGAATTTTCCTCCAATGGGATTTTCCCATGTATATTACCAGAAAACATACATAGTGCAGCTACCAAAAAGTAAGTACGCTCCTAACAATACCCAAATATACGAGTTGTTGACAGATGTCATTTTTGCTATTGAGTTCATGTGACCTACCCCCTAAGTGGAATTTTTTCCCAATGGAATTTTCCCAGGTATTTTACTGTGAAAAGATCTATACGCAGCGTACAAAAGTAAGTACGGCGACTAACCATACCGAAGTGTTCCGGAGTTCTTGTGGATAGCAATTTGCTCTATGAGTCATGGTGACCTAACCCTAACTGGAATTTTTCCACTATGGAATTTTCCCATGTATTTTTCCAGGAAAGATAGATAGGGAAGCCTATCAAAGTAAATGCCCCCCTAACCATACCCAAGTATTCCGAGTTTCTTGGCGATGTCCATTTTGCCCTACGAGTTCATGGTGACCTAACCCTAACCCTAAGTGGAATTTTCCTCCAATGGGGTTTTCCCATGTATTTTACCAGGCAAGATAGATAGGGTAGCCTACAAAAGTAAGTACGCTCCTAACTGTACCCAAATATTCCGAGTTTCTTGGCGAGTCCATTTTGCTCTATGAGTTCATGGTGACCTAACCTAACCCTAAGTGGAATTTTCCTCCAATGCGATTTTCTCCAGTATTTTACCAGGAAACATAGATAAGGCAGCCTAGAAAGGTCACTGCCTTCCTAACTATACCCAAGCACTCCGAATTTGTTGGTGATGTCCATTTGCTCTATGAGTTCATGCTGACCTAACCCTAACCCTAAGTGGAATTTTCCTAAAATGGGATTTTCCCATGTATTTTACCAGAAAACATAGATAGGGCAGCCTAGAAAGGTGACTGCCTTCCTAACTATACCAAATATTCGATTTGTTGGCCGAGTCATTTGCTCTATGAGTTAATGGTGACCTTAACCCTAACTGGAATTTTCACTATGGAATTTTCCCATGATCTTTACAGGAAAGATAGATAGGGCAACCTATAAAATAATTGCCCCCTAACCTACACCAAGTATTCCGAGTTTTTGGCGATGTCCATTTTGCTCTATGAGTTCATGGTGACCTAACCCTAACCCTAAGTGGAATTTTCCTCCAATGGGATTTTCCCATGTATTTTACCAGGTAAGATAGATAGGGCAGCCTACAAAAGTAAGTACGCTCCTAACTGTACCCAAATTTCCAAGTTTCTTGGCGATGTCCATTTTGCTCTATGAGTTCATGGTGACCTAACCCTAAGTGGAATTTTCCCACTATGGAATTTTCCCATGTATTTTACCTGGAAAGATATATACGGCAGCGTACCAAAGTAAGTACGCTCCTAACCATACCGAAGTTTTCGAGTTTCTGTCGATATCCATTTTTCTCTATGAGTTCGTGGGACTAATCATAACTGGAATTTTTCCACTATGAATTTCCCATGTATTTTCAGGAAAGATAGATTAGGGAAGCCTATAAAAGGAAATGCCCCTCATAAACATACCCAAGTATTACGAGTCTTGGCGATGCCATTTGCTCTACGAGTTCATGGTGGACCTAACCGTAACCTTAAGTGGAATTTTTCCCCAATGGGAGTTTCCATGTATTTTACCAGGTAAGTAGAAGGGCAGAATACAAAACAGAAGTACGCTCCTACTGTACCCCAAATATTCCGGAGCTCTTGGCGATGTCCATTGCTCTATGAGTTAGTGACCAACTCTTAAGTGGAATTTTCACCACTATGGAATTTCCCATGTTATTTTACCAGGAAAGATAGATAGGGAAGCTATAAAAGTAAATGCCCCCCTAACCATACCCAAGTATTCCGAGTTTCTTGGCGATGTCCATTTTGCTCTACGAGTTCATGGTGACCTAACCCTAACCCTAAGTGGAATTTTCCTCCAATGGGATTTTCCCATGTATTTTACCAGGTAAGGTAGATAGGGCAGCATACAAAAGTAAGTACGCTCCTAACCATACTCAAATATTCCGAGTTTGTTGGCGATGACCATTTTGCTCTGTGAATTCATGCTGACCTAACCCTAAACCTAAGTGGAATTTTCCACCAATGGGATTTTCCTATGTATTTTACAAGGCAAGATAGGGCAGGCTACAAATGTCGGTGCTCTCCTAACCATAACCAAGCACTCCGAGTTTGTTGGCGATGTCCATTTTGCTCTATGAGTTCATGGTGACCTAACCCTAAGTGGAATTTTCCTCCAATGGGATTTTCCCATGTATTTTACCAGGCAAGATAGATAGGGCAGCCTACAAAAGTAAGTACGCTCCTAACCATACTCAAATATTCCGAGTTTGTTGGCGATGTCCATTTTGCTCTGTGAATTCATGGTGACCTAACCCTAAACCTAAGTGGAATTTTCCTCCA
Source organism: Crotalus tigris (assembly GCF_016545835.1). Lineage (NCBI taxonomy): Eukaryota > Metazoa > Chordata > Lepidosauria > Squamata > Viperidae > Crotalus > Crotalus tigris. The sequence goes on from NW_024097658.1 coordinate 6,266, forward strand.
ATGGGATTTTCCCATGTATTTTACCAGGCAAGATAGATAGGGCAGCCTACAAAAGTAAGTACGCTCCTAACCATATCCAAATATTTCGAATTTGTTGGCGATGTCCATTTTGCTCTATGAGTTCATGGTGACCTAACCCTAACCCTAAGTGGAATTTTCCTCCAATGGGATTTTCCCATGTATTTTACCAGGCAAGATAGATAGGGCAGCGTACAAAAATAAGTACGCTCCTAACCATACTGAAGTGTTCCAAGTTTCTTGGTGATGTCCATTTTCCTCTATGAGTTCATGGTGACCTAACCCTAACTGGAATTTTTCCACTATGGAATTTTACCATGTATTTTACCAGGAAAGATAGATAGGGCAGCTTATAAAAGTAAATGCCCCCCTAACCATACCCATGTATTCCAAATTTGTTGGCGATGTCCATTTTGCTCTATGAGTTCATGGTGACCTAACCCTAAACCTAAATGGAATTTTCCGCCAATTGGATTTTCCTATGTATTTTACCAGGCAAGATAGGGCAGGCTACAAATGTCGGTGTTCTCCTAACCATACCCAAACACTCCGAGATTGTTGGCGATGTCCATTTTGCACTATGAGTTCATGGTGACCTAACCCTAACCCTAAGTGCAATTTTCCTCCAATGGGATTTTGCCATGTATTTTACCAGGAAAGATAGATAGGGCAGCCTACAAAAGTAAGTACGCTCCTAACCATACCCAAATATTCCGAGTTTGTTGCCGATGTCCATTTTGCTCTATGAGTTCATGGTGACCTAACCCTAAGTGGAATTTTCCCACTATGGAATTTTCCCATGTATTTTACCTGGAAAGATATATACGGCAGCGTACAAAAGTAAGTACGCTCCTAACCATACCGAAGTGTTCCGAGTTTCTTGTGGATATCCATGTTCCTCTATGAGTTCATGGTGACCTAACCCTAACTGGAATTTTTCCACTATGGAATTTT
>NW_024097659.1:0-37607 GCF_016545835.1 Crotalus tigris
CCTCATCATCGAGGTGGCTTTGGGTGTGCTTTTTGCGTGGATGTGTGGTGTGACATCCTGTGTGGTTTTTGTGAGTGTGGGTCCGGTATCATTTTTTGTGTTAGGGAGTCGTTTGTCAATAAGGGCGGGTTTCCAAATGGCTGGTAGGCGGGAGGTATCATCTTGCTTGTTCATGCTGTGTGGGCGTTTTTCTATCTCGATGGCTTCTCTGATTATTCTGTTATTAAAATGTTCACTTTTGACAATGGTTCTGGTATTTTTAAAGTCAATTTCATGTCCTGTGGCTTTAAGGTGTTGGACCAGGAAGATGTTGGTTCCTCTTTTTTGACTGAGTTCTTATGTTCTTCAATGCGTGCACTTATTCTTCTGTTGGTTTGTCCGATGTATGAGGTGGGACAAGTGGTGCATGGGATTTCGTATACTCCTTGATTTTCTAATTCAATTTTATCTTTGGGGTTTCTAAGGATGTTGGATATTTTTCTGTTTGTGCAGAATGCTGTTTTGATGTTGTGTTTATGGAGGATCTTACTGATTCTGTCTGTGGTGCCTTTTATGTATGGAGGAGGGCTTTGCCGTTTTTTTGTTCTTTGTCTTGGATTTTAGTGGGGGTTTCTTTTTGGATTAGGTTTGTAATCTTATTTCTATGGAATCCATTGGATGTTAGTACATTGGTGAGAGTGTGTAGTTCGGGTTTTAGGTGTTGTTCGTCAGCTAAGCGTTTTGTTCTGGAGATGAGTGTCCTGGCTACAGAGTTGATCTGTGCTGGGTGGTGGTGTGAGAGAGCGTGCAGATAGCGGTTTGTGTGTGTTTTCTTCTGGTAGATGGTGTGTCCTAGGAAGCCATTGGATTTCTTGTAGACTAAGACATCCAGGAAGGGAATTTGGTTGTTGCTTCTGTTCCATGTGTGAACTGTATTTTGGGGGGTAGCTGTTGAGGTGTTGAGAAGTTGTCCATTTTTCTGTCCTGTGTGGCCAGATTATGAAGGTGTCGTCTACGTATCTGAGCCAGAGTTTGGGTTTGTGATCCGATTTTTCTAGAGCTTGGGTTCAAAGTGTTCCATGTAGAGGTTTGCAATGACAGGTGAGAGGGGTGATCCCATGGGTGCTCCTTCTATTTGTTTGTATTTTTGTCCATTATAGATGAAGTATGTGTTGGATAGGCAGTGTTTGGTCAGATCTAAGATGTGTTTGGGGGGGTTATATTTGTTTTGGATAGCTGTCAAGGCTTCTTTGATAGGCACTTGGGTGAAGAGGGATATGACATCAAAGCTCACGAGTAGTTGCTGGGCTGTAAGTTTTGTTCTTATGTCCTCTATAACCTGGAATGATGTTTTACGTGTGAGGTGATGGATTCTGCATAGGGCTGTAGTTGTTTGGCGAGAACTTTTTTGGCTAGGTTGTGTAGAGGTGAGCCTATGGAGCTGGCTATAGGTCTGAGTGGGGTTCCTTCTTTGTGTATCTTGGGAGACCATAGAGTTTGGGGCATCTGGATGATTTCTCTCTGGGAATGATTCTTTGCTGGATCTCTTCGCTAATGGGGGAGGCTTTTATTTTGGATCTGGTGGTTTTTTCCAGGTAGGTGGTGGGATCTGTATTTATGGGTTTGTATGTGGAGTCTTGGAGTAGGTTGGTTAATTTGGTTTGGTAGTCAGATGTGTTCATAACCACCGTGGTGTTGCCCTTGTCTGCTGGTAGGATTATTATGCTGGTGTCTTCTTTCAGGTTATGTAGTGCTGTCTGTTCATCTTTGGGTAAGTTGCTTTTGGGTGGCTTGCTGGTGCAGAGGATGTTGGTGATTTCGAGTCTGATTCTGTTAGCGTCGTCGGGGTTGATTTTGGTCAGGCTGGTTTCAACTCCCCATATAATGGTTTCAGTGGGGATGTGTTTGGGAGCGACTGCAAAGTTGAATCCTTTGGAAAGGACATTGGTTTCGGCTTTGGTGAGGATCCTAATCTGAGATGTTTATGCACTGTTGTTTCATGTGTTGGCTGTGAGGGGGCGGGGTTTGTTTCTGGCTTCTGTAGTCTTCGGTTTTTGTTGGTGTGTATCTGTCTTGAGGGTGGGTCTGTGTTCGGCGCTCAGACGGCGAGTTGTTTGGATTTTTTCCCAAAGTGCGGGGTGATCTTGTTTGCTGAGTTTGAGTGGAGTGTGAGGAGATCTTTGTTAATTCGGTCCTAGAGGAATCTTTTTGTGTGAAGTTCATTTCTGATTAGGGCAATTCTTTCTTTTCAGATCGTTTGTGGCTGCAGAGTTGGATGGAATTTCCTTTCGAAACATGTGGGGATTAGATTTTGATCTCGCGTTGCGTTAGGAATGTGAGGTCGCATAAAATGGAAGCTCTCCCAAGACTCCACATAAAAACCCCTAAATACAGATCCCACCACCTACCTGGAAAAAACCACCAGATCCAAAATAAAAGCCTCCCCCATTAGCGAAGAGATCCAGCAAAGAATCATTCCCAGAGAGAAATCATCCAGATGCCCCAAACTCTATGGTCTCCCCAAGATACACAAGGAAGAAACCCCGCTCAGACCTATAGTCAGCTCCATAGGCTCACCTCTACAAAACCTAGCCAAATTTCTCGCCAAACAACTACAGCCCTATGCAGAATCCATCACCTCACACGTAAAAAACTCATTCCAGTTTATAGAGATCATAAAGAAACAAAACTTACAGCCCAGCGACCTACGCGTGAGCTTTGATGTCATATCCCTCTTCACCCAAGTGCCTATCAAAGAAGCCTTGACAGCTATCCAAAACAAATATAACCCCCCCAAACACATCTTAGATCTGACCAACCACTGCCTATCCACCACATACTTCATCTATAATGGACAAAAATACAAACAAACAGAAGGAGCACCCATGGGATCACCCCTCTCACCTGTCATTGCAAACCTCTATATGGAACACTTTGAAACCCAAGCTCTAGAAAAATCGGATCACAAACCCAAACTCTGGCTCAGATACGTAGATGACACCTTCATAATCTGGCCACATGGGAAAGAAAAACTTCCTCACACACCTCAACAGCCTACACCCCAAAATACAGTTCACCATGGAAACAGAAGCTAACAACCAACTTCCCTTCCTGGATGTCTTAGTCTACAAGAAATCCAATGCTCCCTAGGACACACCATCTACCAGAAGAAAACACACACAAACCGCTATCTGCATGCTCTCTCACACCACCACCCAGCACAGATCAACTCTATAGCCAAGACACTCATCTCCAGAACAAAACGCTTAGCTGACGAACAACACCTAAAACCCTAACTACACACTCTCACCAATGTACTAACATCCAATTGATTCCATAGAAATAAGATTACAAACCTAATCCAAAAAGAAACCCCCACCAAAATCCAAGACAAAGAACAAGAAAACGGCAAAGCCCTCCTCCCATACATAAAAGGCCCCACAGACAGAATCAGTAAGATCCTTCATAAACACAACATCAAAACAGCATTCTGCACAAACAGAAAAATATCCACCATCCTTAGAAACCCCAAAGATAAATTGAATTAGAAAATCAAGGAGTATACGAAATCCCATGCACCACTTGTCCCACCACATACATCGGACAAACCAACAGAAGAATAAGTGCACGCATTGAAGAACATAAGAACTCAGTCCAAAAAGAGGAACCCACATCTTCCCTGGTCCAACACCTTAAAGCCACAGGACATGAAATTGACTTTAAAAAGACCAGAACTATTGCCAAAACTGAACACTTTAATAACAGAATAATCAGAGAAGCCATTGAGATAGAAAAACACCCACACAGCATGAATAAACAAGATAATACCTCCCGCCTACCAGCCATTTGGAAACCTGCCTTTATTGACAATGATACCAGACCCACACTCACGAAAACCACACAGGATGTCATCACCATACATCCACGCAAAAGCAAACCCAGGGCCAGGGGCACCGATGAAAAAAAAAACAAAAAAAAAAAAAAAAAAAAAAAAAACAAGGAGGGGGGGTGGGTGGGGGGGGGGTGGTGGGGGTGGGGGGGGGCCCCCCCCCCCCTTGGGGGGGTGTTGCACAAACGAAGCCAGAACCAACCAATCATTAGCCACTTTAAAGCCCTCCAATCCATACATAAGCCAAACTGACACCCTCCATGAAATGAGGCACGACCACAAACGCGAAGCCAAAAAATAGCAAGGCAGCCCAAAATCTTAAACCCCTCTGCAACTCAGACTAACATGAGCACAACCAAACAGAACACTCCCCCAGCCAATCAGAGCACAGCCAACCCCCCAGCCAATCAGAGCACAGCCAACCCCCCAGCCAATCAGAGCACAGCCACGCCCCTAACCAATCATAACACACCTCCACCCAATCAGAACACAGCCAAGCTCCCACCCAATCAGTTCATACCCCCACTGGCAGTTAAAAGGAAGAAACAGCTAAGACCACACATTGCTGCTCGAAGCACGAAGCTGAAAACACCAGCCTGAAGAGGACGAATGGGACTTCGTCGAAACGTCGCCAAGACACTTCCAATTTTACGCGGGAGAAAACCCGAACAACCAAAGACCTACATATATATATATATATATATATATATTTGTATGTCTCACTTCAGAATGTCAAGGTTCCCCCCTGTATAAAAATGCTGAAGGTCCTTTACATTGGGGACAGGGCATACAGCTCACCCTGACAAGGAAGGAAGGAAGGAAGGAAGGAAGGAAGGAAGGAAGGAAGGAAGGAAGGAAGGAAGGAAGGAAGGAAGGAAGGAAGGAAGTCCATCAATATTCCCATCCGGCACCAACACATGTGTCCTATATTCCTACATCTTTAAATTTTGTTTGCTTGAACTCTCTTCCTGACTTGTCTTTCCAAAGCTGAAGAAGAGAGTGATATCATCTTAACAGAATAACAGAGCTGGAAGGGACTTTAGAGGTCTTCTAGTTCTACCCTCTGGTCAAGCAGGAAACCCTATACCATTTCAGACCTTCTCAAAAGACCTTCTAGCTCATTACAGCTAAATTAACTGTCTCCAATATTCTACTGTTGAATTACAGTATTTCTAGGGACGGAATGGAGGGCAAGGCAGGCTGCATTTGCTATTCGGAGCAAAAGAAAGATTATGTTATTTCATAGTCCAATCTGTGTGCCTAAATAGCCCCCAGAAGCCTTAATCTTTATTTCGGAACATTTTTGATGAATTTGAAAAGTGGTCATTATCTAAAAATCCTAATAGGACGCTGTTATCCCTCTACCTTAGATTACAATTTTTCCTTGTTCTGTATCATATTTCTCCTCTTACACGCTACATATTTTTTGTATTATTCTGTCATTTTTATTTCTCTCTTCCTCTATGCTTTCTATCAGACTGATCCCTTCATCTCAAACAACAGTATCCTCTCTCTGACTCCATTTATCAAGGTGCTTCACTTTCTCCACCTTGTTGGATCTGATTTATTACATCAAGAGAGATTAATTTCTCTTTCATTTCCTTATCATTACTCACAGTTTTGTCAGTCACCAAGTTTATATTTTTCAAGCATTCACATACAGCTGACCTTGGAAGCAAACTAACATTTTGTTTGCATCCAGCTGTGCCCCTCTAACTAGCTGAGAAGGCATGAAGTCTTGTGTCTGACAAGAACATTATTTTTCTTTGTGTCTGAAGTTTTAGAAAGCTTAGAACTAAATCAGAAAACATGATGGAAACTTTTACATATTCTTAGAGGACAAAATGCACAAAAGCTAAAAAATCTATGGCCTTTTGCAGATCACCCGATCACATTTCCTAAGATCTACAGAAAACATGGGGAGAAGAATCGGGGAGTTGCAATTCAGCAACATCTGGAAAGAAACTAGTTCTCCATTGCAATGATTTATAACATGTAACAATAGTGGTTATCAGTGATATTATAGTATTGGCCAAAGTAAGGCTAAATTGAACATCTTCAAGTAAGGAATCATTGCTTAAATATTTCCTCTGTTATTTGATATACATTGCAATATACTCACAGTGGCAAGTATTGGGCTATGTTAGTATAACAGGACTGACCCAGCCATTATCCTCTGGTCAATAAACTCAACTTCATGGTCCAGAGTCACATAATGCAAGATGGCGGAAGCTGCTATTCAGTGTTCATTCCATTATTGCTTCAAGCTGCTGCAATAGAGGCTATCACTCACTTTCCTAGTTCCAGCTCACTATAATTTAATCACTGTTCAATAGAATGTATTATAAAGAGAGAGAGAGAGAGAAATGTGCAAGATTCGCACACTCACCCCTGTGCACCTATTTCCTAAATAGGAGCACTTTTTGTATTGGCAGCCGTTCATTTAGAAATGGCAAACAAAAGCAAATATTTTTGAACTGAAAAGAGAGAGAGAGATAAGGAAAAATAATCACTTTGCTTTGCTATTTATATACATGTCAAATGAATCTCAGAAGAAAAAAGATACTAGGTTTCTATTAATACCTACTTGCCAATGTTCTTTGTCTGGATCTACTTAGTATACATCTTGGCTTTTTGCAACTCAGTCCAGTTCAAAGAATAGGTACTTTGAACTGATTTTGTACCTTGTGTCTGATTTTGGATCCGGCTGATCTAGGTGAAGCCTGCTCTCTACTCTAGATGGGGACAATCAACTAAGAAAGGCTGCTTCAGGGACTTAGAGTTGGGTGATCAATTGGCCATTTATTGGTGAGGGGAGGGAGGCAGGATTGTTCAAAACCTGTAATACCCAACAGTCTTCTTGATTTACAACAGTTCATTTAGTGACCTTTCAAAGTTACAACCACACTGAAAAAAGTGACTTCTGACCATTCTCCGCTGTTATGATCTTTGCAACATCCCCATGACCATGTGATCAAAATTCAGATGTTTGACAACTGGTTCATATTTATGAGGTTGCAGTGTCCCAAGGTCATGTGATCCCCTTTTGCGACCTTCTGACAAGCAAAATCAATGGGGAAGCCAGGTTAGGCTACTAGCTTATCAACTACAATGATTCATTTAACAACTAAGGCAAGAAGGGTCATAAAATGCAGCAAAACTCACTTAACAAATGTCTCACTTAACAGAAATGTTGGTTCAATTGTAGTCTTAGTTGAGGAGTACATGTATTGCAAGTCTAATTCAGTGGAAGACTGAAGAGTTCCACTGGCTGGATTCAAATCTAGTTTATGAGACAGGTTTGTCTTTGTAAGGTTCAAAGCAATCTATTTCCAGGATATTAAATTAAACTAAAATATTAGCAGGTAGAAAGGAAACCTCAAAGCCTGTTGTTCTCATGAATAATTTTAGCTATATGGGGAGGAAAAGAGAACTACCGTAGTTAAAGGAGATTTCTGCCTTAGGCAAAAGTACTGTTAGTCCTGATCATTCTACCTAAGAAAAAGTGGGAATAATTTTATTAAGGCTAATAAAAAGAGTCATAAAAAGACAAAAAGGAGGGGAAAAAATGAGCTAGGTGACTAAGCTGAGTTTCCTCCTGGCCTGAACAAAAAAAATTGGAGAAAAGTTGATGGAGAACTCCCAAGGAAGAAGGCATCCAAAACCAGATACCTGCTGCTCTTAAATAATGGAACAGCTCTGCAAGACTTAGTATCTGTGGCAATATTATCTTATGCAGATACCTTTCTGCTACACCTGCCCTCTTTTTTTTTATGAAGAACTAGTAATCAGTAATGTAATGGGAAGAACTCAGGCAGATGACTGCCAGTCTTAGTTTGGAAAGGCCAATCTTGGATTCATGTTAAAATCATTTTTATTTCCTGTATAACTGCCCATAAAAGGTCAAGGAAAAGGCCAGTGAAGCACTTCATTTTTCTTCCGACTGTTCCCAACTAGACATGCCTGCCAGACTCCTTTTAGCACATAAGGCTATCAGTTTTACCGGCACAACAGGAGTGTTACCTGCAATCAATCTTGTTGACTTATTTGCTTGACTATGTTATTAGCTTTGTGTAGACATTGAGACAAATTGGAGTTATAATTTAAGAGGGATGATCAGATTGCATTATACTATCATTCTTTAACAGGTCAAAGTAAGATAGGTAGCTAGTAGTCACCTTGACTTTGCACAGAGGTGCACTGACACACAGAGTATGGGTGAAGTATGACTGAAATGATACTCTTTAATACTTTTGAAGTTGCTATATGTTTAAGAAGACTCAACACAATTGTTTTTGCCTACATGTGTGTCCACAAATAAGGAATTTGTTAGGTCTGCCAATGTAATGACTTTATAAAGAACAAAATACACACATACACAGACCACAAACACAAAACCTGGGAAAGTCCCCAAGGCAGCCATGCCAAGCTTACTGAGATGCAGCTATCTCAGTGTTTTGAGGAAGATCACACCACATACTTTCTGAGGTATGGGTAACTCCTTCAAATGCTTTGCAGAGCCTCAATAAAAAGTAAAACATGCATAATTCTCTGAGTAGCCACATTTTAAAGCATACATTTCAATATTAGGTCCAGGTCATACACAATATATCACATAAGCTTTTAAAACTTAAACCAAGTTCAGAAATGTACATTTTTGTATATATTTCTATGTGTTCATCCTTTCCAGATGTTTCATGAATGTTGTAGAATGTCAATCATTAATCAATACCACTTTTAGAATGCATGTCTTAAGAAAGATACTGTAGACCCAAAAGAGTGGAACACTTTTGCTGTGCTGGGAAATTTATAAAGACTTCTTAAGAGTAGATCAGTTTCATGAGGTCAGTGTTTATTACCATTAATGTACTATTTGCGCAAACTTCCATAGGAAGTGTTAGGTCTTCAATTATTTAGAAAAGTCCTTGCAGAATATACTTAATCATAGGTTCATAGCTGATTGATTACCAGTGGCTTGGCAGGACTGAGAAAGAGCCAGGGGGAAGCCCAAATATAAGAGAAAAAGAAAGCCGGGAAAGAGTGAGAAAAAAAAATGCAAACTTTCAGAGTGTAAGTAAGTTCAATAAATTAAAAAAATTGATCAGTACATCTTCATGAAAGCATTTTGCAGGAACACAAGTATTTTATTACTTTAGTTGTACAGAATAGCTTTTCCAACAGTCAGATGTACTGGAGCCTGATTTTTATGTTTATTTGTTAGCTCTTGGGTTAGTAGAAGGCTATAGTCACATGGTGAATACAACCAAGCATCACTTGGTTGAACAACCAAAGCTGGTGAATCTTTGCCTCTTACAACAGTAGTTTAAATTGATCTGTGAAGCATTGCTTCTTCTTAGTGAATTCCAGGAACTAAAATGCTCTCAGCCAAGTATCTCTAATTGTAGTACATTCAAAGTAATTACACAATGTCATCCAAGCCTTTCTATAATTTCTGCCTTTAAACTCTCCATTTTAAAGACCTGAGTGAATTTGCTCACTTCATCTATACTTCAGTAATGAGGATGGAGGAACCCTACATGGATTGTTTCTCCAGATATATTGAGGCTACAAGTCAAATCCCAAATGGGAGCCATAGTCTCATCTGAAGAGTATTAGGTTGAGAAGACTATTGGAGGAGGTACGGAGAAACAGCTGATTGACATGATTATGAGCACAATTACAAGATATAGATAATAGCCTTGTTCTCCAACCATTCACTAATCCAATCAAATCTCCTTATGGCAGCACATAAGGCATGCAAACTGGTTTAAACATTGCTATTTTGGAAATAAAGAGTTTCCACCCTCTTTCTGTAGGAAGCATCTGGTACCTTATGGGCCACTGAACCAGGAAATTACTGGAAAGGCTTAATAACATCTCCATTTTTCAGGCTGATAACAGTTAAATTAGGGTCAGAAAGATACTTCTATGTAGCCAGTTTTTGACAGTTCTTCAGCCAAAGCCTCTAGACAATTTTGTTTTCTAGGTAAACAAAATGGCACTATATATCTGGGTCTCAGCTACTATCTGAAATATTAGAGTCAGTTATTGCTTTCAAAGAATTTGAATTTTACTCATCAAATTGATATAGGCTACTCTATCATTAAGTCTCAAATTATTTGGGCTAAGTAAGTTCTTGTATTGGCCATCCAGTTATAACTTTAAAGCCTGCCTGCCTGCCTGCCTGCCTGCCTTCCTTCCTTCCTTCCTTCCTTCCTTCCTTCCTTCCTTCCTTCCTTCCTTCCTTCTGTCCTTTCTGCCTTCCTTCCTTCCTTCCTTCCTTTCCTTCCTTCCTTCCTTCCTTCCTTCCTTCCTTCCTTCCTTCCTTCCTTCCTTCCTTCCTTCCATCTGTTTGCACCAACATATACCTCCAAATTCCAGAAGATCCAATTAATTCTAACAAAGCTTGGCTGATAAAGCTTTGATTGAATTCCTCCAGAAATCACAAATAATTATTTATAATAAATTAGTGTTTCATAACAAATCCTAGTTTCCAGTATGTACTAACTCTGGCTTTAATAATGTTTTTTTTAAGCACCAGATATAGATTTACAATTGAAGGATTTATGCCATTTTTATTTACTTCAGATATTTTTTTTTCTTATGGATACTACTCTTCTTTATTTATTTGGATTTATGTTTTCTCTTTTTAAAACTCCAGATAGCATTCAGCATTACTGTAATGCTGGCCGAAGTAGTGATCAGCATATAAGATAGGTGAATGACATATATGGAATGAATTTCTGACATGTCTTTGGCGTTCTTCATCAATGTGCATTTATTAACTTTTCTTCCATCAGTTCTAAGAAATGTACATACATAGGAAACCCAAACCCTACTGATATACATGGGTTTTTTTAAAAAAAATCAATCCTCAAAGATCAAATTTTGCCTAATCATTACTTTAATATTTTTCCATTGTGAATTGGCCTAGAGCTCCAATTTCAGAGATGCATAGAAACAAACAGATGTGTTGGATAAAATTTTTGGCAGCATTTAGGAGTCAAGTATTAAACAAGACTCATAAATATTAGTGGTGAACAGGACAATGTCCAAAAATCAAAACCACTGAGTTTGAGGCCTTCAGATAAAATTATATACATAGTATTTATTAAAGTGTTTGGCCTCTTCATTTTTCATGTAGCACCAATAAGGAAAGTGTAAACCTACCTTTCTCTTTTTTATAGTTTCATATAGAAATGATTCAGTAAAGAATATTTCTTCATTGGATTTCTAGTATTATAGGGCCAAAGAGCTACGTGCTTCCTGCCCCCCCAATACACAATAACAAAGCTAGACTAATGGACTGTAAGTTGGTTTCCTTGCAAGAATCACTCATTTTGTTACACTGAACATTTTCACATTGTCTCTCCAGCACATTCCTGGAAGAAAATCTTTTAAAAATAGAGATTTGAAGTAATTTCCACTAACAATCGTAGCTCCTTAAAAGGAGAAAATAACCATGCTCTCCTGCAAAGAAGTATGAATTACAGCTAGGAGAGACTGATCCACTTTGAGTCTATAAATCATTGGCTTCAAGGAAAAGGAGACAGGTGTATTGTTCTGCAGTCACTTGGCAACATTTGTATTACAAAAGGTTATTTCTGGGACCCAAATACACTTTAGAATTGTCAGGCTAGGCAAATGCAGTGAAATTGTTGGAAGTGTTCTAGGGATGGTGAAAGACTAAATGAAAATAGTAGATCCAGTTATTCTTTGGCTCTCTAATGACCTCTTCCATTCAAACCCTGAATTTCTTGATAGAACAAGAATTTTTATTCAGATTCTGACTTTTTCTTATTTCCTGTTCTGCCCAAGTAAAGCATTCCTCAAGTGAGCTTCTTTCAAGGCATCAGTCATAGTTTTAAATGTGCCTTGATTAATTCTGAACACTCTAGTGCTTTCTGGCTAGATATGGGGGAATAGCTATCACTGGTTCACAGTGAACAAAATCACAACAAGAGCCTACAGCCATTGCTCCTAATATTAGTGAGTTACTTTAAAAGAAACAGACCAAATAAAAGAGGAGGTGGAGTTGCTCTCTATATAAGAAATAACTACATCTTCACAGAAATAGAGTACAACAATGATAAAAACTGTCTTGAATGCATTTGGGTCAATATAAAAGGGGGGGGGGAATGACATTGCCATAGGTGTATACTACAGACCACCCAACCAAACAGAGGAAATAGATGAACTTTTTGCTAGTCAGCTAACTAAGGTATGTAGGAAGCACATCACAATAGTAATGGGGGACTTTAACTACCCTGACATCAACTGGGAGACAAACTCCGCACCAAGTGGAAGATCAAACAGGTTCCTGGCAAACCTAGCAGACAACTTTGTCTCCCAAAAAGTAGAGAATGGAACTAGGGGATTAGCCATTTTGGATCTAATTCTCACTAACAGAGATGAAATGATAGACGGTGTTGGAGCCATAGGAACCCTGGGAGGAAGTGATCATGCAATATTAGAATTCAACATTATAGAAGCACAACCAATAGAACACAGTCAAACTAGAGTCTTGGACTTCAAGAGAGCTAATTTCAATAAACTTAGAGAGGGCTTGGGAAGGATTCCATGGATGAGAATCCTCAAGGGGAAAACAACTCAAGAAGCTTGGGAAATTTTGAAAAATGAGATAATAAAAGCACAGTCTAGCACAATACCAACAAAGAGGAAAAATAACAGCTCTCAAAAGAAACCAGCATGGCTGCATAAAGAACTCTCTGACAAATTGAAAGATAAAAAGGACAAGTATAGAAAGTGGAAAGAGGGGAACATAACTAAGTCAGAATATCAGCAAATAGCCCGAGCCTGCAAAGATGAAGTGAAGAAAGCCAAGGCTCAAAATGAACTGAGGCTTGCGACCAAAGTCAAAAATAACAAAAAAAGCTTCTTTCAACATGTAAAAAACAAGAAAAAAGTGAAGGAAATGATTGGTCCATTAGTGGGTGGAAGTGGCAAGAAGGTGACAAGCAACAGGGAGAAAGCAGAACTATTTAACTCATTTTTTGCATCTGTCTTTACACAAAGGGAAAAAACAGACCAACCTATCAAAAATAGTGCCACAAAAAACAAAACAGAAACACAAGTTAAGATAGGCAAGAAAATCGTTAGTGAGCACCTGTCCAGCCTAGATGAGTTCAAATCGCCAGGACCAGACGGATTACACCCCAGAGTTCTCAAGGAACTGGCAGATGTGATATCGGAGCCACTGAACTATATTTTTCAAAGATCCTGGAACACAGGGGAACTACCAGAGGACTGGAAAAGAGCTGATGTAGTTCCCATCCTCAAAAAAGGAAAAAAAATGGATCCAGGAAATTACAGACCTATCAGCCTGACCTCAATACCTGGGAAGATCCTGGAAAAGATAATCAAACAACGAATCAACGAACACCTAGAGGCAAACAAAGTCATTACTAAAAGCCAACATGGGTTTGTCAAAAATAGATCATGCCAGACAAATCTTATTGCATTCTTTGACCAAGTGACAAAATTAGTGGATCAGAGGAATGCTGTGGACATAATTTACTTGGACTTCAGTAAGGCATTTGATAAAGTAGATCACAACCTACTACTTGACAAGATAGAAAAATGTGGGGTAGACAGAACCACCACCAGATGGATCCGTAGCTGGCTGACCGGCCGTACTCAGCGAGTGGTCCTCAATGGAACTGCATCTATATGGAGGGAAGTGTGTAGTGGGGTGCCCCAGGGCTCTGTTCTGGGCCCAGTACTCTTCAACATCTCCATCAACGATTTGGATAAAGGGATAGATGGGGAACTCATCAAATTTGCAGACGACACCAAGCTGGCAGGAATAGCCAACACTCCAGAAGACAGGCTTCAGATACAGAAGGATCTGGACAGACTTGAACACTGGGCACTAACTAACAAAATGAAATTCAATGGTGAAAAAAGCAAGGTTCTACATTTAGGCAAGAAAAACCAAATGCACAAGTACAGCATAGGTGGCACCATGCTCAATAGTAGTAACTGTGAGAGGGACCTCGGAGTCCTAGTAGACAATCACTTAAATATGAGCCAGCAGTGTGCTGCAGCTGCCAAAAAGGCCAACACAGTGCTAGGCTGCATTAACAGAGGGATAGAATCAAGATCACGTGAAGTATTAATACCACTTTCAATGCCTTGGTAAGGCCACACTTGGAATACTGCATCCAGTTTTGGTCACCACGATGTAAAAAAGATGTTGAGACTCTAGAAAGAGTACAGAGAAGAGCAACAAAGATGATTAGGGGACTGGAGGCTAAAACATATAAGGAACGGTTGCTAGAATTGGGTATGTCTAGTTTAACGAAGAGAAGGACAAGGGGGGACATGATAGCAGTATTCCAATATCTCAGGGGCTGCCATAAAGAAGAGGGAATTAAGCTATTTTCCAAAGCACCTGAAGGCAGGACAAGAAGCAACGGGTGGAAACTCATCAAGGAGAGAAGCAACCTAGAACTAAGGAGAAACTTCCTGACAGTGAGAACAATTAATCAGTGGAACAGCTTGCCTCCAGAAGCAGTAAATGCTCCAACACTGGAAGTTTTTAAGAAGAAACTGGACAGCCATTTGTCCGAAATAGCGTAGGGTTTCCTGCCCGAGCAGGGGGTTGGACTAGATGACCTCCAAGGTCCCTTCCAACTTTACTACTATTACTATTACTTATGAAAGACTTGCTTACTGGTGTGGCCAATTGAGTATCTATCAAAGGTGGCTTTCCTCCTTCACATTTATCACCTTGCTAAACAACCAGCAGTCATGACGAAAGCTCAAGTGAGCACATGGGGGACTGTGGAAAGACGTCATGATTCAAACACATGGCAAGTCAGTTTTGTGGAAAAGCTGCTATGGCTGGAAGCAACTTCCAGCTCCACATCATTATCTTACCAAACTTAAAAGGGGAAGCACAGCAGAACAAGTGGAAAATAGTGTTTTTATTCAGAACCTCTAAGGTTCCTTACAACTTAACTTTCTTATTTTCAAATCAAGGCATGCTGGTCCCTTTCAGACAGAGGAGGAATAAATTCCCATGATGTCACTAATGAAAGTAAGATTAAAGTAAGGTGCACATCCTAGAGAATGTGTATACCACAATAGCCAGAAAACATAGTCTGGTACCAATCCTGCTGTGTGACCAGAAAGTCTTGACAGCATAGAGATAGGGAAGGGTAGCATGGATATGGGAAAATAATGGGCTTGAACTTTCAACATGATCTTAAGCAGTAATAGAGTTACATTCTTAGACAAGGAGGCATTGCAATGAGTAGAAATGTAAACCCAGACTTGGCCTGGTTTTCCTTCCAACTTTCAACTGCATATCATGTCAACACAGGCCATTTCTTTCTTGCTTTTCTGTCCCAAGATGGCAAGAGCCCAAGACACACACACCAAAATGGAAGCGATAACTGAATTTCTCTTAACCTATTATGATGGATTCACATCTCATTCAGAAGAAATGTAAAGCTGTTATCTTTATAAGTGGCTGTAATCTTTATCAGGCATACATTACTGATTTCTTGTTACAGATATACTCAGAATTCCATTACACAGATTTTTGCCGAGAAAATATAACAGTGGTTTCTAAAATAAAACCCATAAACCAATGGGCCATCACTCAGATGGGGAAATGCAAAGTGAAATAAAACAAGTAAAAATGATCAAAAGTATATGTGTAATGAGCAAACCTGACAGCTATCTGTCTTTCTCTTGTTAGGAAAATGTATTACGATTATGGAAATCTATTACGAGACTCATCATACACCAGCAATCAGCACAATCTCCAATTTTAATTTAAATAGCATTTTAATCATTTTTTCAGTATTTCTCCATTGTTGCCAAGTGGTTTTTAAAAAAATAAAATAAAATAAAAGAATCTGGAAGATTCCAGAAAAATCTGGCAGAGGTTAAAACAATTATTGCTGTTTTTACTCTAGAAATAAGTGTAATCCAAAGACTAAATTGTAAAAAAGAACACATGTCAACATTACTGTGCTATGCTTTAGAATTAATTTAGATATAAGGAAAAAAAACACTATGAGACTACTTTTATGCTCCAATATAATAATAATAATAGTAATAATAATAATAATAATAATAATAATAATAATAACAACAACAACAACATAGCCACTCAGAGTCACTTTGAAATGAGATGGACAGCAAATAAATTTAATAAATAATTACAATAGTTATGCCACAACATGCTAGTATTGCTACTGCGTAAACAATCCTTCTGTATTATTGTGGTGGGTAATCTTTTTTGGCTAGTTGTTTCTACTATAATAATAGTGCTAACTCTTAATGGGATCCCATGAGATCTTGCAAAATTTCTTGTCTGACTCTTAGTTTTTTTGTTTTGTTTTTAAATTTGTTGTCTTCGTGGGCTTTTGGTTTCCATTTGGTGATCAGAATTTGACCTTATGGCAGTGCCTTGCCAACCCTGAATAAGAAGACACCTATTGCATGAACTTGAATGAAGGTGGTGACCTGGATTGTAGATTTGATTTCTGTTTGCTGTATTGGATAATGGTTTGACTAAAGAATTGACAACAAGAGGGGAGGGAAAAAAAAGATGATTTTCTAATTTGCCTCTCTCTTAGTGCTTCACTCACATTCCTATGGTGGCAGTTCATTTCACCATTGGTTAATAGCCTGCTTGCCAAGCACAAAGGCTGTCATTCTCAGATTGATTAACAAGGAGGCCCAGGATTGTTATAGGTTTCTAGAAGGGAAGAATGCCTCGTTGTTCTGAGTTTGATTGAGAAGAGGGACTGTCAGATGAGTGGCATTTAAAGATGACTCACTTGGTGTGAGTAGAGTTACTCAAATGGTTAACATTTAAATATTTCTGTTCTTGAAAGTTCGGAGGGGGATGAGTTTTAAGGGGGGACATGGAGAAATTGAGAGGCCATTTTAGTTTCGAGGTGACCAACGTGGGTTGTCTTATTTTATTTTATAAAAGGTACTTGAACATGTATGCTTGATATGTAGCCACTATGCGGGTTGTTCCTTCTAGCATAATAGTTGGTTGCTGTGGTTTTTTTTTTAAGGGCCCACTAACAATGTAGTGTCATGTGGTCTGGAAATTATTCTCAGAAGAAACAGTTGGCAGATGGTGAGATTCCCCCATTGTGAAGATGTTTGGGGGTCCTTTTTTTTTTTTTTAAGCATTTAAGGCTATTAAGAAGACCTTACCCTCTCCATCCACTTGCAAATTTTACAGCAGTAAAAAAAAAAAAGAACATGCTTTTTTGCATGAATAAATAATCTCATGAATTTGGGAGCTGCCAGAAGATGCTTACTCATTTTTAAAATAAGAGAGATTTCTTGCTGCAAATGATAGGATAGGGAGGCTGGTGGTCTGAACTTTCCAACCTGCCATCCAGAGTGTATGTTTATTTTGGATAGGTTTCAATATGCATTTTAAAGGGGGGGGGAATGGAAGATTGGATCTGGTCCAAAATATGAATCCAGCCCCCTATCTACAGTTAGTGATATGATGATTAAGAGATGACAAGAAGTCTCTATTGTTGCCCTTATCCAGTGGTAGAATTCAAATATGTGAACAACCGGTTCTCTGTGTGGATACCGCTTCCAGAAGTCTATTCTAGGCCTGGGCAACAAAAAATTAGCTACTGGTTCTGCCAAACTGGTGCAAACTGGCTGAATTCCACCACTGCCCTTATCTCGGTAAGGCCAAGAACTAGTGTTCCCTGCAATGCTTACCACATTGTCTGCATGGAACACTTTTATTCATTCAGATTTAAGTATAGATCCAGTGCACTCTGCATTAGGGATACTTAATCTGAGCAGCCAACAATCTAGATCAATAGTCCCCATTGTGGGGTGCAGAAATAAGCGAAGCCCCATCTATGGGATGCAGGCAGCATGCAAAACTATGCCCCTTCTTGTCCTTGGAAAAACCTTTCCATGGGAACTGGTGCCCACTCATCATTAGACAGCAACAAAAGTTAGGCTTTTGTGTATCTCTTTGCTCTAAGTAGTGGCCATCTACATTTTTCCAGCTCAAATCTAGCAGCCCCCACTCCACATCACCCTGGACAGAGCAATTAGAGCCTTCTCATACTTTCTCCTCTCTGGAATGTGAGGTCAGTCAAAGAGCACAGCTGTGTATGTAGGTACAAGTGAAAACTCTGCAAGAGTGGTTCTGTGCAATCTGCTCTTCTGCCATAGCTTCCTCCAGAAGAAGAAGTGTAAAGAAACCATAGGAAGTCCTGCAGCATCTGCATGTGCCATTTTATGACTGCCTTTGCACAGCATACTCAGTGCTTTCCTTTCCATCCTAGTGGCTTGCAACATCTTCTAAGTCATTCACCTATTGTTAGATCAAAACAACGGTAATGAAGATAGGCTTGATATCATTTTAACAATGGTTGGGTGTTGCCAAAAAGATACTATAAGCATCTGGTAGAAAAAAATGTCATGAGTCATGGGAAGGATCTGTAATGTGAACGCTAAAACCTATGTAGTTGTGGGAGTGGAGTTAAATTGTTTTATCCAAAACCACCACAGTATTATGGTCACCATAGCCCAATAAAACATAGAGAGTTGCCTAGTTTTGTTCATTCATTACTAGTTCTTGTTCCATAAAGAGTTAGAGGTGCTTGTAAAATTCAGACTCCCAGTTAGGAACTTGGTACTTGTACTGAACAAGCTTCCGTGATGTTTGTTGGTCAAATGCAAACATTTTTCAGGCAAGCATTAATTATCCAATATGGGTCAAAATGGGTCAGGGGAACTGTCAGAGAAATCCCTTGTGCCTAATTTCAGAAAATATTCACAATATCCCATCTGTTTCCAAATGCAATTAACATCCCACATACTTTTGAGGAACATTGTTTATGTAAACAATGCTCCTCAAAAGTATGTGGGGTGTTAATTGCATTTGAAACAGATGGGATATTGTGAACATTTTTTGAGATTAGGCACAAGGATGATGGGGGCTGAGGTTTGCTGATTGTTTTCGAGGGCCTGCCTTTCCTGGACATCAGGGATAAACTCTTGATGCCTTGTGCGAGCTTTATTTCTTATCTTTCCTTCCTGGGATGCCTTCTGTCCCTTGTAGTTGGGATTAACTATCTCCTTGTTTTTGTCTGTCATTAAATATATCATTTTCCTTGCAAGGAGTGTAGGCACCTTGTTCTTTCTAGGAGGCATTTGGGGGATGCAGGAGTGCCATGATTCTTGAGGTGATGGGAATTTCCAGTTCCTCCTTCCGGAATCCTATCTTGTCTTGTATCCTTGGGCTATAGGGAGTATAATAGTCTGTGGGAATGACCTTGGAAAACAGACAGAAGATCTGCAGACTAGACAAAGGTCAGATAAGTGGCAGCTGAGTTTACAGGAAAAAATGTGGGCATAGCAAACATCTCAGAAAGGACCCTTCCTGGTTCCTAGACTGTAAATCCAAGTTGGGAGAGAAGTACTTTCAGATTTGCAAGACTCTTTGAATGTAACCTTAAATTAAATTAGAGCTAATAGTTCTGGGTGTGCTTCTACCTCACAAGGGTTGGAGGAGATTTCTGGAAAGGAGGATATAAGCAAAGACAGGCATCCTGACTGATTGGGCTATGTATTGTGTGTGTGTGTGTGTGTGTGTGTGTGTGTGTGTGTGAGTGAGTGAGAGAGAGAGAGAGAGAGAGAGAGAGAGAGAGAGAGAGAGAGAGAATTGGGACTTGGAGCCCTGCTAGTTTTCTTTTCCTTTTTTTTTTCTTTTTTCTTTTCCTTCATCTCCACATCAGCCTAGTGAAGTTATGAAGCTGTGCCAATACTTTTTGGCTGCAAATGCTCACAAGGTTCCCCTCCCCTCTTAGGGAAAATAGGCTGAGACTTTATAAAGTCTTTTTATAGGGTAGAGACTTTGCATAGGGAAGAGAAAAGTGTGTGCTGCCAGAATTTACAGAATTTACCCATTTCAGTGGCTTACTGGGATTAAGGAAATTGTACATGCTGGGTCTTCTCCTTTTGGAAGTCATGGGGAAATTGATACAGGACTCTCCAAAATCAAGTACGTAGCAAGGGAGAGGTTGGACAGAGGCAACAACAGTTCCTGTTGTTGCAAGCAACATTCTCCATAGCATTTTCAAATTCTATTTTCAGGTTGTACATTTCAGAGGTCCAGTGCTTTGCTGATCTGAAAATGCAAAGAAAAAAAACCTATACAGAAAACATTCTTGCCAAGTATTTGTGTGTTGGCACGCTTGATTTCCTATAAGCTTCAATCATTTGCAATTGCAGGAGGTAATGCCTGCAGAATTGTAGAAAATTCCACAGTTTATTTATGTGCCATCTTTATTTTTGTATTCAGGGTCGTGACAATACTTAATTTTCCTTCCTCCTCTTAATTTCCCTACAACAACATCCCTATGCAGTGAATTGGGTTGACAGAGAGAATGTCTAGCTTAAGGTCGCCCACCAGGTTTTCATGCCTCAGACAGGACTAGAACTCACAGTCTCCAGATTTCTGGCCTGCTGCCTAATCCACTAGACCAGAAGAGGACAAATGGGATACCCACAACTTCTTTTCTTTTTGTAATGGTGCATGGGCTTTATTGTCTTCTCAGACAAAATGAAAGCCACTAACTCAAGATATTGACCATGGTATAGGAAAGAATGCTGTGGTATGCTTCTTTGGCAGTGCCATATTGAATCAAATATTAGAGATATGTAGCATGGCCAAGGAAGAAAAACACTGACCATGATTTCTTCTACAGGACTATCATTTCAAAGTTTGCTGCTTCCAAATCTATTCTCCAGGGAGATTTTAAGGAAGTAATAAGGTGTTTCCAGGCTTGACACTGACAGTAAAATTGGTTTAAGAATACCTGCACAACAGGATAATGCACAGAAATGACTAAGAAAGCTTCAGATCCAACGTAAGAGATGGTAAATGAGATGATTTAGCTAATCCATCCTGACCCATGTTGTTGCTGTTCATATTTCAGCTCCGTTGTGATGAATGGCTAAAGAAGGACATGCTCAATGAAGCTTTGCATTGGTCTCTAAAAGGAGTGAACTGGGCAAAAATATATTTTGAAACTGTGTCCTTTGGCCCCCTCCTTTTTCTCCTAAGTGCGATAATGATTAGAAGATGTGGAAAACATATCTGAGTAGCAAAGAGATAACTATGGGAACACATTGTGAGGAAGTATAGCAATAGCAATAGCACTTAGACTTATATTCCACTCCATAGTGCTTTACAGCACTCTGTGAGTGATTTACAGAGTCAGCATATTGCCCCCAACAATCTGGATCCTCATTTTATTGATCTGGGAAGGATAAAAGGCTGAGTCAACCTTGAGCCAGTTAGGACCAGCCTCATGGCTGTGGGCAGAGTTAGCCTGCAATACTGCATTCTATCCACTGCACCACAATAGAAACTTAACATTAGAACGTGACATCAGAAACAAGGGGGGAAATGACCACATGCCTATAGAGCTTGTGTTTAAACTATTTATCAACCCCAATATTTCTTTAAATCAGTGAATATGATGCATATTATAAAGAGTGCATTTTTAGCAGTTCCTTAAGCCAGTTGTTACTTCCTTGGCTAAGCTAAGATCTCCTATTCTTTTTATTTGCATGCCATCCAACATTATTCACCCTTCTTTTTATTGCTACAAATAATTCTTTTGATATCCCAAAATACTAGCTTCACATACAAAAGATATAAATGCAACCCAATTATCAATTAATCATCTTCCTATACTTTCAGAGTGTGTTTGGTCTAGTGATTAAGACCCCAGGCTAGAAATCAGAAGACTATGAGTTCAAGTTCTGCTTTAAGCCATGAAAGCCAGCTGGGTGACTTTGGGCCAGCCTCTCTCCCTCAGCCCAACTCACCTCACAAGGCTGTTGTGGGGAAAATAGGAGGATGAAAGTATGTTGGATATGTTTGAATTGTTTGTAAAGAATAATAAAGATAGGATACAAATAATCGGAAAACAATATGCTAAATTCCTATTCTACAAAACTGTACAAAACTGAAGAAGTTTCTTGGGTAAGAAGCAAAACACTTTCAAGGAAGAACAATGTCCAGTTGCCTTTTGAAAAAGCATCTTAGACTTACATGCTGCTTCAGAGTGCTGTACAGTCTTTTCTAAGTGGTTTACAGAGTCAGCATATTGCCCCAACAATCTGGATGATCATTTTACTGACCTCAGAAGGATGGAAGGCTGAGTCAACTTTGAGATGGTCAGGATCAAACTGCTGGCAGTCAGTAGAATTAACCTGCAATACTGTATTCTAACCACTGCACCACCACGGCTTTAGCTATGTACATGCTAGATTCTTATACCATAAATGGTGAATTAGGTGTTAGGAGGCCTGATTCAGGATCAATGCAAAATTTAACATAACCTAACTAAGAAATAGTCTCTTGTCTTTTTCAGATTAAATCATGGTCTTTGACTCAATAATAAGTGACAGATGGAAAACAGCCATTGCATCAATCAATCCCTATCTCCTTAAATTGGCAATAGAATTGCATGTTGGTATTACCACACATATTAAACAAAATTGAAGTGACAATTTAACTGAACTTGTGCCTGTGTGGTTTTGAGTCACTACTGATTCCTGGTAGTTCCTGGACAGGTCCCTGCAGTTTCCTTAGCAAGATTTTGGAAATGGTTTGTTATTGCCTGCCTCCTATGGCTGGGAGAGTGTAAGTAGTCATTTAGCTATCTTGTATCTAATGTGGGACTAGAACTAATGACCTCCCAGTTTCTAACCTAGTAACTTAATATCTACACCAAACTGACTGAACCTACCTCCATACTAAAAAAAAAGTTAAACAATGATGTATTCTTGTCCCACTATTGTTCTATGTATATGTTAACACTCTCATTCTTTTTTTTTTTTTTTTTGCTAGACAGAATTCCATCATTCACTTCTTACCCAATACACATTTCTATTCTATATGTTGACGATGCAACCATAACCTACATGGGTATGTATAAATGCCTTAAAGCTCTTCTGTCTTACTGCTGTAGGGAATACCTCAACATTAATTACTCTAAAGCAAGGTTTTTAGTTTTCTCAAGAGAGTGTTTTAACTCTCCAATTAGTTAGAAGATCAGTGGAAGACTTATTGCATGGATCAAAACCTTTAGTATTTAGGTCTCCATTTTCAATTCACTACCTGCTGGACCTACCAAGGAGTGACCTTAATCTAAGAGCATCCCTTGTGATCATTAAATGTGTAAGCAAGTACAGTAACAATTATGTCCCAGCAGCAATTAAATTATTTGAAGCCAAAGTTCTGAATTTAATGTTAAATGGTACTCAGTTGTGCATCTATGACAACACCTCAAACTTAGAAGCTATTTAGTCAAAAATCTTGGAAGCTATAAAACTTATCTTTCATTCATGTCTTAGCACACTTATTCAGCTGGAATTAGGTTGCATCTTCCTTTGGGTTCATTTAAGAATTGATCAAGTTAGGTTCTCCTTGAAACAAATCCTTGATCCATCTTCCCTTGTAGATAGGCTTGTTTCTTCTCTAAGAAAACAAATTAATCATGATCTGATTTTTTGTTCTACCAATATTCATCACAGCTGTGATTTTTTTTAAAAAAAAATTTAAACAGAGGATTTGAGATCAAAATTTTCAAACTGATAGAGTCAGAGATTTCTATATTCTCTATAGCTCAAATTCTCCGCCTGCTAGACAATTCCAAGGTATTTTTTTCAACATTTTATACATGTCATGCCAGAAAATTTTCACCTGTTTGAATTGATGTATTGTCCATTAGGGTGACATCAGGAAGATATACCAGCTTTCCTTATGAAAACCATACTTGTCCACATTCTGATATCAAGATACTATAGAAACTGTATCTCATGTTACTACTAAAGTGCCTGTTGTACATTCAATGGTGAACAAAACTCATAACACCATTAGTAAAAAAAAATTAACTGCTGTTATAATCAACAACTTATTATTCTTTTTTAAAATGTGATCAATTTCTGGATAACTTCAAGAAGGTTGAAAAATTTCTGTAATATACAAGTTTATAGAAGTTCATTGGTGTTTTCCTCCTACTAATAATTGCTTCAGGCTTACTTTTCCTTTTTCATGATAGGTTTTCAATGGTAAATAACATTTACTTATTCAGCATGTTTATAACTCTTTAATCTGGATCCTTAGTCCTAGTCAACAGTGTAAGGACTATGTGACACTGGCTGTAATATAATGGCTACTGACTGGTATATGCTATCAGTTTTGAAACATATGTACATGTAAGTCAATATTGTCTGTTTCTTTAAATAAGAGTAAAATAAGTGGAAAGGTAGAGAATGCAAAGCACATAATTATCATTTCATAATTGAAATGGGGGGGGGTGGTTCATGTCCTTCTTGCTGGATAATTGATAACAAGACATGGAATCAAAGGATATCATTATCTTACTTGTAACATCTATTTGTGTTTTGCTAAGAAAAGATTTCTATGTACAAAACAATTCATTTTGCACATGACCACTAACATCCTCATTAAATGTCCAGTGATAGCAAATGAAAATAATCCACTGAACAATATACTATAAATCAGAAAACTATGCTTATTTTAAATTGCCACTGGTTGTTTTCTTAAAGGGAGGTCAAATTTGCTCATCAGTATGAATGGAAAAATCAGATTATTTTCCTATAAGTCATTTTTGTATATATTTAGTGCTTTCTTGATTGATCAAAGATTTGGGAGAAAATTGTTCAATTATGCATTGTATGTGCATTTTAATGTAGTAAATGTGTAAGGTCATAATACATTAGATTTTATAGTTGACTTTTCATTTATTTATTAATAAAATTTATATAGTTGCCATCTCTCTGGAGGTGACTTTGGGTAGTGCACAACAGCTGTGTTTTAGCTGAAAACTGTGTTTTAATAACCAGAGGAAAGTAATATCTAATGAAAAGCTACATTCCAATACTGTACACTTATTAATCCAGAATGTAAAAGTATTTGTTCATATGAAAATTTAATGTATTGGATTCCCAAACCACCTCCCTTAACCCTTTCCCAGTTTCTCCATTCTATATAGCCTCTTCCACCAGATTTTGTTGATCTGAATATGTACTTGCTTTTAGGTCCTATACATTGCTTTCATTAGAATCTTATTTTTATCTTGAAAGATAAAAAATGCCATTGAAGTGTTTACATCCTGTTAATTCACTAAGACACAATCACATTTAGGTATCTGTGGCTTTCTAAGAGTGGGGAATCCAAATTAAACAACACAAGGTAAACATAGACGTGGATGTCTAAATCTGAAACATTGGTTAAATGCTTTACAATAGTAACATTGTATATAAAATGGCGTGTGGAGTAAATGTGCCATAAAGGTTGATCAGGATCATACCTGTTCCTCTGCTCTTTATCTATTCATGAAGACTTCTCATAATTCCTACATGGCACAAAGGACAACCTATGTGTTGGCAAGTGTACAAAATGAACTAATGTTGGTTTCGTTTAAAAGGCCTGAAAGGGCAAATGCAGAGTCATTAACTTTACTTCAGTGAGACTGTACCTTGAGTACAAAACAGAGATTATAGTTTGTAGTGATGAATTAGAATAGAGATATAGTATGGTATCGAGTCCAGATTCACAACCTATTGTTTTGTAAATCAATATGCAGAGTCTCAAAGAGGGGGTGTCAAAATGACCGGTGGGAACCTGCAATTGGAGCCCCACTTCTTTATGATGTACTTTACATTGCATAACCCTAAAAAGGGGCAGGATTTTGATCATCTTGGTTTTACCCACAACGTTGATGCTGTTTACCCTCTGCTGGAATTTCCCTTCCCCACGTAATGGTATAATTGAATGAATCCAGTCTAGGGAGGTGATTTTTAATATACCTTCTTCTTTTTTGTTAAATTTCAGCTCTCAGTTTCATTTCTGGAACTAACGTATCATCCTACAGATTAAGGAAATTTGTGATTTGTTTTACAACCACATCCCTAAGGTTTACTCTACCCCAATTTGGGGGAAAGAGAAGTTTAGGCGATTATATAAACAAAGCTGTTGAGTGTTTTTATTTTAAAAAAAAGTAAAGGAAAAGGAATTCAGTTCAGGATATGTCATACCTGCTTGCAACAATATTACAGGCTTGAGTATATAATTTTTTCACATTTTCCAAGGACATTCAATATAACAGAAAGCCATCTGTAATTCTGCCAAAAATACAGACAACATAAAAAAAGCTAGCACTAACATTCAGTAATTTGTTCCAGAATTACCCAATTCTAATCAGAGTATATGTGTATGCGATAGGTCAAGCTGAAAATGAGACTACAGATTATATATTATCGTCAATTTAAATAGATGTAAAACAGCAGATTAAAAGGATTTGGCCAACTAATCGAAGTGAAATATGCCTTTCTCACAACCTTGAATATTCCATATTTACTATATAATTTTATATGTGTATAAACAGAGCATGACAATATTTTTTCTGAATTTCCAATGTCTAATATTCACTGATTTTCCTATTTAATAAATGTATTATCCACAGGAATACAACACATTCTTAAATATATATTTTTCTTCACTCAGAAGAAAATCATTATAATTTCTCCCTCTGTAAAATGGGTGTGTGTGTGTGTGTGTGTGTGTGTGTGTGTGTATACACCCACGCATATACATTCAGTATATATGTAAACACACAGAGACACAGGTAAAGTATACAGTACATAGCAATTGTTTTTTTGGTTTATATCAGTCCTATTCACTTGGCCATTGTAAATATTCTCAAAGATCATTTGCATATTTAGATAAGAAATGCAACAGAAAATGAAACTGGAGTCAGAAAGTATTTTATGTTAATTAAATACATGACCAAAAATATCAGAATTTGTAATCAGACCCAAGTATGTACAGGTAGCCATGAAATCTAAGAAGCAATATTCCTTAGATATGTGTTTAATTGAATCTATTTATTTAGCCAATGGGAGTGCAGGTTGGATGCTGCTTATAAAAATGTAGCCTGCCAAAGCAAAACTTCATGTAAACAGTGGTAATGATTCAATGTGTAGCTCTATGTTGGTGGTATATTTGTTACCATCAATGTGTGAAATTGGGCATTTTGTAGAATGCCTAGGAAATCTATAGAATGCCAAAAATAGGATGTCAAGGTATAAAATGCTTAATATTTCACATATTTCCTAGCCATTCTATACAATGCCAAAAGGCAAACTGGCAAAGTATAAAATACTCCCACTAAATGTCTTTTTCTTCTTCTTCTTTTTTCCCAGTAAGAAAGTCTTGAGCTATAGTTTGCATTTTTTTCTTTCATTTTCATATAGGTCTTTTCAATAGGGTTAACCCTAACCTTAACCCTAATGAGTGTCTTTTCATACTTTTCATACTAAATATTCTTGTCATTCTGTGTAATGCCTAGATATTACATACAATGCCTAGGGAAAGTATATAGCATATTAAAATAATATAGACATTTCATATTTTGCCTAGAAACATCACACATTCTATAGATTTCCCAGACATTCTATATAATGCCACCTTTTCACACATTGCCGGTAACATATATACATTTGACAAATTGTTAGCTAGGATTGACTACAGCTGCTCAGCTCCAGCTGTATTCAGACAAGGCAACCTGCCTCTATTTAGTTATCTGCACCTAATGATAATCAAGCTGTCTACTGTAATTTGTTCACCATGGGATTATCATTGAAAACAGTATAGGTAGTTAAGCAGGCACAAGACTGGTTGGATGTAAGGGAAAAAGTGGCAGAAGCTGGGGGGAGAGTTAAAAAAGGGATCAGCCTAGAATCTCTACATAGCCACAAGCAGACTAAATTCAACTCCTTTGAATTCTGTTGACCCTTATTTAATTCCTAGCAGATGCTAACTGTTAATTGAGAATATCCCTATGCATAAGCATGAGTAGCAATAAATTAGTTTAATTGGACCTTCACATGTGGACTTGACCTTTCATGTCTGATACTGAATGAGTCTAGAAGATATGGCAACTTGCTACTGGGAAGATAATGTTAATTTTGCTTACATTTATATTGTGGCGTGTTTTTGATTTTGTTTTATGCCCTCAAGTTAGTTTTCATTCTTTGCAATTGTCTGACTAGTTCCTACAGTTTCCATTTCCACCAATTATCTTCCAAAACTCCATCTTAGCCCCTAATTCTAGAGCAGTGGTTCTTAACCTGTGGGTCAGGACCCCATTTGGGGTCGAATGATCATTTCACGGGGGTCGCCAAACAACGCAGTCCGCCATTTTTTTCCCTTTTCCTTAGCTGTGCTACTCCCTTTTATTCTATTGGCTTTTGAAAGCCAATAGAATAGACTCTCTTGAATAAAGTCTAATTCTATTGGCTTTCAAAAGCCAATGGGAATTGTCCAGGCTGTCTCTGCCCTGCTAAGCCCGCCAAAAGTCCCATTCTGCAAACAGTGCTGCACCAGATGAGTAGTCCTCGACTTACAACCAGTTGGGGGTCGCGGCATTAAAAAGGTTGAGAACCACTGTTCTAGAGTGAGTTAAATAGGAATCTCACACAATATTTCTTTTCTAATGAGTAAAATGGTAAATATTAAATAATAATGATATAGCTATGGCACAATCTCTTGGTTACATAACACTGAACCACTTGATCAAAGGTATCAGCCCTTTCCCCCTCTCCCTCACACTTGAGAGCTTAATATCACAAGAGGTAAAGGAAAATCAAACTTCACTAAAAAGAAAGAAAACAAATAGAAATATATAAAAATGAATGTTTAAGTTTAAATATTGTAAATATTGTAACTATAATGTACAGAGTTTTTTTTTCAAATCTTCTTTGACACCTGGTGACTAGCTGAATAAGTCCCCAAGTTTCTTGGTAGCTCTTTCTGAAATATATTTGCCCTGCTTTCTTTCTAAGGCTAAGACCGAGGGATTGTCCCAAGGTCACCCAAGTGGTCTTGTGCCTATGGCAGAACTAGAAATCACTGCCTCACAGTTTCTAGTGTAATGCTTTAACAGTTTGGCTATTTATGTGTGTATGTGCCTTCCAATCAGCATTGATTCCTGGTGACTGCCTGCACAATCCCTGAAATTTCCTAGCAAGATTTCAGAAGTAGTTTGCCAATGCCTCCTTCCTAGGATTGAGACTAGCCCAAGGTCACCCAGCTGCATTAGAACTCATGGTATACCAGGTTCTAGCCTGATGCCTTAACCATTACATCAAACTGGCTCATCTACAAGGTACACCACCAATATGCATATTGTTGGAATATTCATGAACAGGAAGAGTCATGTGGTAACTCAGTCAGCCAATGTGAGGAAAGTGCTACTGAGTCTGTGCAAAAAAAGAGTATTGAGTTAGGAGCTGGATTTCCAGTCTCAAGGTTTATCTCTGGTCTGTCTCTTTAAGAAGTCTTCATTAAGCTATGTTGCTGTAAAGAAGAATGGTATTGTAAATTTTTTATATAAATATAAAGTTATTTGAATCAGCTAAATGCAGTCAACTGTGAGAGCTTCTGATTTATTTTTCACCAATAGAGAATTTAAAATTCTCTAACACATATCCTGTGCTATTCAGAGTAGTAAGCACCTGGATTGAAAAGCACTGAGGAAATACTCACCAGTAGTTCCCCCAAAAACTCAAATGAAATATTAAACAGGTTAACTCAAGGGTCCCCCAACCCCCGATCTGTGGACCAGTACTGGGCCATGGCACACCAGCAACCAGTCCACACAAACAAGCAAAGCCCCATCCGTGGGATGCAGGCAGCACACAGAACCACACACTCTCCAGTCCGTGGAAAAACCTTTCTCCTCGGAACCAGTCCCTGGTGCCCAAAAGGTTGGGGACCTCTGGGTTAACTGATTGGATTAGTTAACGTGTCAATGTTTCTTTAAATAACTTGGATGAAGTAGGGGAGAAAGATGAGATTTGCAAGCATAAAAACTTTGGTGGGATAATTAATATTGTAAAGCAGGGAAAGTCAAGCTTTGTAGTGTCATGGACCCCTTAATGTAATAAATAAATCTCTGTGATCCCTCTCCCCAGCTGTATGGAAAACTGGAGAGAATTCTTAACAATAGTCCAGCCTTGTGCAAGCCTGGTGTGTATTTACACAACTGAACCACTGCCAAACAGCTGGCTTATTCAGACAAAACAGAAATGTGCCCATTCTTATCAGCTGGCAGCTAGTTCAAGTCAAAACAATACAGCAAACTACCCTCAACTTTATTTCATTTATTGTTTCTTTTATATATTTATATCCCAACTTCATTATTTTTATAAATAACCCAAAGTGGCAAACATACCTAATACTCTTTTCTTCTCCTATTTTCGCTACAGTGACAATACTGTGAGGTGGGCTAGAGTGAGAGAGTGACTGGTCCAAACTCACCCAGCCAACCTTTGAGCCTAAATCAGGACTAGAACTCAGTCACCTGGTTTCTAATCTAGTGTTTAACCACTAGACTAAATTGCTCTTGTGATTCCTTAGGTGTTTGTGAAGCCTTTCTCTAAAGAATAGAAACAAAATGTAGACTGCTCTTGGCAGAATGAAATTTAAGACACATAGGCAAAACTCTTCTTTAGAAAAGAAATCAAGCACTATATTATAGAGTAGAGCACATTTGAACTCTTAACAGTGTGTGCGTTTTCAAATATCTTATTAATGTTTTATTTAGATTGCCCAATGATTGCTGTTAAAAGTAGAAAATAGGGGGGAAAAACATGCACATCCAAAATGTGCTACGTAATCTAAATAAATCAATGCTAAGGTACTTTGAAAAAAAAATATTTCTTCTCTTTTGACAATTGCAGTTAAATATGATTCAGTACTGTGGCATGGCTGGGCAAAAAGCAAAAACACTTTTAGGTTAGATTAAATGATTCAATTTTGCACAGGTCAGCTCCTGCTTCAAGGAGGAAACTGTGGCCAGTTCTGGGAAGTAGACTCTAAGAAAGATTTAGACAGGGCGTGATCTAGAAAATAAGTTCCCTGAGTAAATATTGAGGCAGGTTTGAGAAAAGACAGCTGAAAGAGGATACAGTAGCTTGTCAAATACCTGAAGGATGACAAAGGAAACCACAACACAGAAAAATAATCTCTTCTTTCTGAATGTAGGACACTGAATAATGATTTTTTTTTTCAAGTTATAAAGGACAGCTCCCTGTAGTGTATTAGGAAAAGCATTCTAATAGTAAGGATTTGATACTTTGGGGAACAATACATTTTACTGGATTTGCTTACAAATCTTGGTACATACTTGTTGAAGATGCTTAACAGGGAAGTCTGGGCTTACAACCTATTCATTTAGTGACCATTTGAATGGCACTGAAAAAAGCGACATGACCAGTTTTCACACATCTGCTGCAACATCCCCCAAGGTTATGTGATCAAAACTGGCAACTGACTAATGTTGGCAACTGGCTGCTTGGCAATTGGAATGTATTTGTGACAGTTGCACTGTCCTGGGGTCATGCAATTGCCATTTGTAGCTTTCCCAGCTGGCTTCTGAAAAGCAATGTCAATGGGGGAAGCCAGTTTTGTTTAGCATCCACATGATTTCCTTAACAACTAGAGTGATTCACTTAACAACTGTAGTAAAAAGGTTGTAAAATGGGAAACAACTCGCTTACCATCGGCCTTGCTCGGGAGTGGAAATTTTGTGCTCAATTGTGGTCATAGATCAAGGACTATCTATACTTTAGATTCCCGCATAGGACAGAATTGAACTCGGAGTCTAAGTGAACTCTTCCAGTTTAGTAATTTTACAGAAACCAGGACCATTTTTTTAGTGCTAGATGTAACTCTTAAAAAGTGAAACATTTGAAGACCAAACTAGTGGAATAATAATTATTCAGCCCTATAGCCTGTCTCCATTCTAAGGTCATTTACAGCATCCCTTTCATATCGGGTCTAAAAACAGATAGAATGCATGGTGGGACAGAAAGGACTTCAGATGTATAAATTAGGGGATACAAAGTTCTTGGAATGTATAAGGACTTTATTTTGGCTTTGGTAGCTTCCTCTTTATAGCACTGGGTTTCTGAACGGAAGAATCATAGGTATTAAATATTGCTGAATTTAAATATTTAGATTAGGCTTGATATATCAGTTTAAAAATGTGGGTGCTTTATGCTATTTTTGTTTGGGAGCTGAGTGTCTTGATTACTGTAAATAGTCTTCAGGCTTATTTTTTTTTAATAATTCAAGAAGTATATGCGATAGCTATAGGATGCAGTATAATACATTTACATGCATTTGTCAAAACTGACAATCTGCAGGTAGACATTTCCAATATTAATTAAATATGAAAGCTTTCAACAAAATAACTAAGAAGAAGAATAGATTTTCTTATCTTGTACACGTGTTATCCCTTAGCCAAAAGGCAATGATTACTGTGTTATATTTAGCTATCTGACTAGCATATATGCTCTTTTATAGTGAATTCGCCCTCACAAGAATCAGCATAATTTTTGGTATTTACCTGGTAAGGAGAACATGTTTTCATGGGGGAAAATTATTTAGGTCAGAAAATATGAAAACAGTTTTCTGTCACCCGTAAGATGTTTTAGAGTTTGAAAGTCCACTTCTTCATTTAATTCTTATGTTTAGTGCAACATCTGTGATTAATCTCCAATTTTGCCAATATAAAATTTACGATATTTGCCTGTTATTTCTGTTCCTTACCTAACTAGGTATTCCTGTGTTTTGCCCATCAGAAAGAAAGATCTGTCACATATGACTTTAATATTAACTATGGCAGTTAGTCATTACTTCTTTTATTCCAAAATAGTAGATACGATACCTGTAAATTCTACTAACTCTTTAGTCTGATTCTCCGTCTTCAAACTTGTGTACCTCATGGAAATTGTGTATGGCTTTGTCTTGGACTTCTGCCATCTCTTATGTGCTGTGTCATGCAGCATGCAGAAAAGTTTTGGAAAAACTGAAAGCTTGCACATTCTTTCATGGTACTATGATTGCTCAATCAATCAAAATTTATTTACACTCCAAGACCAAACACAATAAAAGACTAGCCTACAATAACCTTAACTATAAAAAGAAATGCTAAAACTGAAAGAAAATCTTAAAGCAATTACAGGGTGCTTAGAGGCAATTTACAGTTATGACAGATCCTCTCCCCCCACTCCAAAAAAGGTACTTATGATCTGATTTCAAAGTTGACTGCATTATCTCCCTGCAGTCACCTTTGACTGCTTGGTAACTGTTTCACCTTTATAGCCATACTACATGTCCCACAACCACATGACCACTATTTTCAATATTTTGGGGTTTTTTTGCTGATTTGTGGTGTTTACGTCTGGTTTCTGCCAAAAAATGCTCATTGGATACAATGGAGTCATTTAATGACTGTGCCATTGTCTTAATGTTTGTTTAATGTTTAACACAACCTGCAAAAGGGGTTGTTAAATTTGGCATATGATGACTTGGTTAATGATCTCAATGACTTACGATCATAATTCCCAGTTCTTTTATGATTGTAAGTCAAGAACTACCTGTAGCAGCTACCATGTTTGCCCGAAAATAAGACCCAACTAGAAAATAAACTCTAGCATGATTTTTCAGGATGCCTAGCCCAAAAAATAAGCCCCAGTTAAGATTGTCAGCTTGATGGATGCATTTAGTACCATATTTCCCTGAAAATAAGACCTAACTGGAAAATAAGCCTTAATGCATATTTTGGAGCAAAAATTAATATAAGACTCAGTCTTTTTCTCAGGGAAACACAGTAATAGTTAATAGCATGAGGGAGAAATTAGACAGTTTCTAACAGCTATAGGTTGTTTGAGAGAGTTTGCTCATGAGACCCTCTATGAGGGAACTGGGCAATTTTTAAATTGATAGATGATAACTAGGTAGCTAACAATAGATAGATAGATAGATAGATAGATAGATAGATAGATAGATAGATAGATAGATAGATAGATAGATAGATAGATAGATAGATAGATAGATAGATAGATAGATAGATAGATAGATAGGCAGGCAGGCAGGCAGGCAGGCAGGCAGGCAGGCAGGCAGGCAGGCAGGCAGGCAGGCAGGCAGGCAGGCAGGCAGGCAGGCAGATGATAGAGATGATGGAGATATAGATGAGAGAGAGATGATGAGAGAGAGATGATGTATGTATATGGGATAGATAGACAGACAGACAGACAGACAGACAGACATAGATAGACAGATAGAGAGATAGACGTGTGTGTGTGTGTGTGTGTGTGTGTGTAATAGATGAGAGAGATATGGGTGTGTGTGTGTATGTGTGAGAGAAAGAGAAAGGAATTCTGCATCCTTTTTAAAGGTTTCTGAAGAGTATTCACCCAGGAGAAGGGTAACAACTACCCAGTCACAATGGCAATCAGAGTTATTAAGAATTTGAAGTATTAAATTTGATCCCATTAGGTATATAATTGATACTTCAATAATTCATGTGAGAAAGATTCTATCTAGAAACTTGAACAGAAACAAGTTCCATTTTCATATAGGAAGCTTGTATATCTATCAGTTGTCACCCTAATAGATAGCACCACAATTCGGAATAAAGTATTTACAACAGGATGTTGTAAGAAATTATTACTGAACTAAGCCTATAATGAAGTTGGAACTTCTTAATATATTTTCTGATTCCTCATTTTTTTGAACCTGTCTATTCAAACTAGTTTCTATCAAATAAGAAACATCTTTAATCACTTATTCTTCCTCTTCCTCCTCCTTCCTTTAATATTTGGATACATTACCTTATAAAATAGATCCATAATCCACAATTTGATTTTATATATAAGTGGATTGGTCTCCTTTCTCTGTTCTGTTTCATTTATTCCAAGTGTGTTGCCAGGCAAATGTTTGTACACATCTGGTTTTTTGTTTTTTTGTTTAACAAAAGAAGTTAGCTATTTTAATGAGTGAGCAGATCACAGTTTTCCAAGAGGTAATTTTTTTCTCCTGCTCAGAATGCCTGTTCATTTGCCTGAATTCTGTTAGTCATTGACCAGTTAACTGCAAAACTGTTGTCACATTGTCCATACTAGGACCTTTGCCATGACTAGAAATTCTGGGGATGCAATATGTTAATGTAAAAAAAGTAATGACTTTCACATGTGTATTGAAAGGAAGGAAGAAATTAATGAATAACCAGCACTAGCAACTATGTCTGGTATGGCCAAAGAATCACAACTACAGACTGACTTTGAACTTTGTTATGATTTCTCTATTGTAAATAGTTTTCAGATATACCAGTTAGCCAGACAATCTTGGTTAGATTAAAAGATTCCACTCACCCCCCCCCCAAGCTTTTAATAATCCTGTATTTCAAGATACATATGGAATTTATTTTAAATTCTCTGCAGATCTGCCTTAAGGAACCCATGGTATCCACATGTCACAAAGTATAAGTTACCAAAAAAGGGTGGGAGAAGATTGTGACAGAAAAATGGTCAGTTTCTACAAACTTCTTCACTCAGTTGGTTTCGTGCTTCCTACGCTTTTACCTGTGATAATGTGCTTGCCAATCCCTTAATTTTACTTTTTGTGCCTTGGTATATTGTTATTGCAACTCCAGACATACAGTATCTGAAAGAGTATATATGAGCTTCATAGCCATTGCACACGGAACCTCTTATTTAACAAGGTTAATGCCACTTTTCTTTTCCTTTGGTGTTGGCAGGTTTCATAATGACAAATCACTAAATCACTCCACTGTGATATGTTAATTTAGGGGAACATTAATTTTTCTATCGTGTAACATCATTTGGAGTGTCTGTCCTCAGCGGCTGATTCAGATTTATAAGAGTCTGATTTTGCATATCGGTCTGTACGGTTCTTTAGCAAAGCTGGGATATCCTAACAATATAAACTGCTCTTAATCTTACAGCACAGTGTGCAGAAGATAAGGCTATTTGGGCTTCCACTGGTTTCTAATGGCATGCTTAGATAAGAATACACTTTTGTGATCCAATGCAGCTTCTGTCTCCAGGCAAACTGAATCAAATAGCACTATTTTGTTGCTGGATTGCTGGGTCTTAGGACCCCTTCTGTAGTTATTGAGGAAGCAGATGAATGGTGACAGATGCTTCAGAACATCCCAGAGAACAATGCCCTGAATATAAAACTGTGCAAGTTTTTACTTAGAATCATCATTTGAGGCAGAAGAGAAACTTGTGTTGTAGAAAAAGCCCAGAGTCAAAGTTTCCCCCAACAGAAGTGGAAAACTCTGATCTGATGCCCAATAAAGTATTAGTTAAATGGCCATTGGTATGATTTATGTAAGGCAGCATCTTTACATTCATTTGTTTATAAGTTGGAGAATACTCAAACATCATTTGTCAGTTGGCTTTCTGAAGTTGCACTATGCCACATTTTGTCAGACCTGCCTCAGCTTGAATCTCTAATTAAGAACGATCCTTAACTCCATTTACTGAGAAAGGCATAGTTTACTAGAAGTCAAATGAATTGCAGTAATGCATAGCCAGAATGGAAAAAGTGCATGCCAAAATCCCAAAGTCTAACTTTTCCTTCCCTTAGTTGCCTCCCATCACTGGGCCCACATGTCCAATCAAATTCAAACATGATGTTTTTAGAATGGTCATTTCAGGCATAGATTTGGTATGCAGCTGCATTCTATTGCCAGCCAGTTGTCCTTGAAGCCCATCTTGGAGAGATACAGTGAAGCTTCATTTCCTTGAAGCATACTCCCTCCCATCCAGCCCCCCCCCCCAGAGTTTGTGGCAGCTGATACTGAACGGTTGTGAAGCCACAAGCGTGAGGTGGCAGATGACACCCATTCTACTTGTGTGATTCTGATCTTTTTAATTATGCTTTCGGTGCAATTATATATATTGGTACCATCTGATAATGGAATAGGAGGATGTAAGAAGGTAGTTAGTATATAATGCTGTTGTATAATCTGATGTATATATTCAAAGAATTATGTAACAGAAGCCCAAACCTTCCCCTGGGACTGAATTAATGCCATTTACCTATCCAATAATGTTTCCAATTGTTACTTGTGGCTGTGAAACATGGACTCAGCAGATAGGAGGAAGGGGTGGGGGACACCTTTCAACTGTGGTGCTGGAGATGACTATTATGCATCCCATGGACTGCAAAAATAAACAAAAATAACAAACAAACAAGTTCTAGGCAGATCTTCACCAAAAATATCACTTCATTGCCAAACAGAGACTCTTATACTTTGGTCATGTCATGCGAGCTGACTCGCTCAAGGTTATGATCAGTGAAAAAAGGAGAAGGGGCTCCCTAATACCTGCTGGCTGGACACTATAAAGGATGACACCTGTATGAGCATGGTGGAATGAAGGAGATGCAAGACAGAGGGGTATGGAGAGTGGCGGTCCACAGTGTGGTTGAGGGTTGGGCACAATAAATGGCTGACAACAATGACAACCTATCCTTAACTTAGGAAAATATTATAATGGCATAATATTTACTGTCCTGTTACCAGGCCCTATCCTGCCTCTCTTGTATTGCATATCATTGCCCAATGCTGATAGCCACATGTGTGTTCATAGTGATCAGTTCTAGAGAATTCTTTCTAGCCCTATTTTCTTTTTATTATTAGCAAAACTGAAAAATGGTAAGCAACAAACAAAATATCAAATCGCAAGAGCTTAGCCACAAAAGCATTTTTACTTGGAAGTTCTTTCCCTTTCCTTTCCTTTCTTTATGAAGGCCCCAAAAGTTCACTATGTTCAG
>NW_024097660.1:0-5000 GCF_016545835.1 Crotalus tigris
TGCAGAAGTTTCTCCTTAGTTCTAGGTTGCTTCTCTCTTTGGTCAGTTTCCATCCGTTGCTTCTTGTCCTGCCTTCAGGGGCTTTGGAGAACAGCTTGACTCCCTCTTCTTTGGGGCAGCCCCTGAGATATTGGAAGGCTGCTATCGTGTCCCCCCTTGTCCTTCTCTTTGTTGAACTGGACATACCCAATTCCAGCAACCATTCCTTATATGTTTTAGTCCCCCCTCCAGTCACCTGATCATCTTTGTTGCTCTTCTCTGTACTCTTTCCAGAGTCTCAACATCTTGACTTACCAGAGTTCATTTAGTGAGCATTCAAAGTTACAACGGCACTGAAAAATGTGAATTATGAACATTTTTCACAGTTACGACCTTTGCAGCATCCCCATGATCATGTGATCCAAATTCATACGCTTGGCAACTGACTCATATTTACGACAGTTGCAGTGTCCTGGGGTCACATGATCCCGTTTTGCAACCTTCTGACAAGCATCCACTGCAGTGATTCACTTAACAATGCTGCAAACTCACTTAACAAATGTTTTGCTTAAGAAACAAACATG
Source organism: Crotalus tigris (assembly GCF_016545835.1). Lineage (NCBI taxonomy): Eukaryota > Metazoa > Chordata > Lepidosauria > Squamata > Viperidae > Crotalus > Crotalus tigris. Next base: position 564 of record NW_024097660.1, read on the forward strand.
AAACTGGATTTCCTAAAAGGTTCAGCCAAACTCTATAAGGAAAAAAAAAACTTGGAAAAGGGGAGACTTGAGCCCGAGGACCAAATTAAGCTAGAATGAGGTTACCAAAATGCAATAATGAACTGAGTATTTCTGAATTCTCCAGATAGCTCAAAGGGAAATGCTTCCATTGCCATTTAAAACAGATCAGGAAAAAAAAAAAGGAGAAATATTAACATGCAGTTGTGATACTGCAATTTAATGGGGCGATAGGTCAAGAAACAATCTGAAGAACGATCCTTTTTTTTCCTATTTATGGCCTCTTGCTAAAACGTTTTCCAACAGTAAATCATCTTTATACATCCTTTTGTTGCATAATTAGGTGCATATTAAAAGCCTAATCCATGCATGGATTCATAAATGATGGACCTCTGGCATTTTAAAAGCTTTATCACTCCAATATCGTGGTGACTACATCAAACTGTCTTAAAATGTGTGCTTCCTATCTATGGGGAAGAGATAAACTCTGGTCACCAAGATACAGTATTTTAGCATATTAAGAAAAAATATTCAATTCCATTAGTATTTCTTCCTTCCAGCCATCAGACCAGCTCAAGTTCTAACTGGGAGATGTTGGTTAAAGGGAATATCTCAAACATTCTCTTCTTAAAAGCCACCAGGGATGGAGCACCCACAACTTCTGAAGATGCTCCAATGATTAATTGTTCTCACTGTTAGGAAATTTCTTCTTGTTCTAGGTTGCTTCTCTCCTTGATTAGTTTCCATCCGTTGCTTCTTGTCCTGCTTTCAGGTGTTTTGGAGAATAGCTTGACTCCCTCTTCTTTGTGGGCAGCCCCTGAGATACTGGAGCATTGCAGTCGTGTGACACCTAGTTCTTCTTTTCACTAGACTAGATATACCTATAGTGACAGATTTTATTTTCCTGGGCTCCAAGATCACCACAGATGGGGACTGCAGCCAAGAAATTAAAAGACGCTTGCTCCTGGGGAGGAAAGCTATGGCAAATCTAGACAGCATACTAAAAAGCAGAGACATCACCCTGCCAACAAAAGTGCATATAGTCAAGGCCATGGTTTTCCCAGTTGCAATGTATGGCTGTGAAAGCTGGACCATAAGAAAGGCTGAGCGCCAAAGAATGGAGGCCTTTGAACTCTGGTGCTGGTGAAGACTCCTGCGAGTCCCCTGGACAACAAGGTGATCAAATCGGTCAGTCCTAGAGGAGATCAACTCCAACCGCTCCTTAGAAGGACAGATCCTGAAGTTGAAACTCAAGTGCTTTGGCCACCTAATGAGAAGGAAGGACTCACTGGAGAAGAGCCTAATGCTGGGAAAGATTGAGGGCAAGAGAAGAAGGGGACGACAGAGAATGAGGTGGCTGGATGGAGTCACTGAAGCAGTAGGCCTGAGCTTAAATGGACTCCAGAAGATGGTAGAGGACAGGAAGGCCTGGAGGAACGTTGTCCATGGGGTTGCGATGGGTCAGACATGACTTCGCAACTAACAACAAAAAAATATACCCAACTCCTGTGATCGTTCTTCATGCTAGTTCTTACATTGCTTCCTGTGAACCTATCTATATCAGTGTAACAGAATAACAGAGTTGGAAGGGTCCTTGGGGGTCCCGCGATCCTAGCCGACAACTTTGAACTGACTTGCAAAATTCATCAGAAGTTGCAAGAGTTACGGCTTTTCACAAGATGAATAATGGATTTGAAGCAGGCAACATCAATTCTTAAACAATGTCTCTAAATGGGGAAAGTTAATTAGATTTGTCAAGTCTTTCCTGATGCCTGGAAGTTGAGTCATGGTGATTTTATTTCTTTTCTTTTCTTTTCTTTCTTTCTTTCTTTCTTTCTTTCTTTCTTTCTTTCTTTCTTTCTTTCTTTCTTTTTCTCTCTCTTTCTTTCTTCCTTCCTTCTCCTCCTCTTCCTTCCTTCCCTCATTCCTCTTTCTTTCTTTCTTTCTTTCTTTCTTTCTTTCTTTCTTTCTTTCTTTCTTTCTTTCTTTCTTTCTTTCTCTTTCTTCTTTCTTTCTTTCTTTCCTTCTTTCCTTCCTCCCTTCCTTCCTTCCTTCTCCTCCTCTTCCTTCCTTCCCTCCCTCATTCCTCTTCCTCCTCTCTTTCATTCATGCATCCTTCCTTCCTTCCTTCCTTCCTTCCTTCCTTTTTTCTTTCTTTCATTTTTTTTCTATTCTATTCTATTCTATTCTATTCTATTCTATTCTATTCTATTCTATTCTACTCTGTTTCTATTTCCATTTCTATTCTTTTTTGTCATGGTGACCAGATGTAGTATCCCAAGTATGGTCTCACTAGTGAGGTACTAAACAATACTATCACTTCACATGAACTTGATAGCATCCTTCTAATGATGCAGACCAGGGACTTCATTGGCTTTCTGGCAATTTTTATCTCATGAACAAAGTTTCCTGCTGATTGTCCTTTAATCCTGCAGGGAAGAACCAAGCAAAGTGCTGTGTGATTTTTAAGCAATCCTTGAGTAAGCAGAGAGACAAAAACGGATCCATTGTGTGTTATCCATTGAAAGCACGTAACCAGGAAAGCATAAAGCCTATCGCACATCTTTCTATCCCACCGCATATATTTCACTGAACCAAAATTCAAGGAGATCAATTTAATTTTCCAGCTTGCCATTCAAAACTCTTTAAAAACAACAACAATAATCATGATTCCCTATCAGACAGTTATGTTGAAGGAAAAGTCTTCATCATGGTTCAGTCCAAGCCAGGAATAAACAACATAGTGACTGCTTTAGAAAGAAGGTTGCAGTTTATTGAAGAGGAGAGCCAGACAGAGAGATGGCTCTGGAGAAAACGAGAGAGAGCACATGTAGGGAGTGGGTTTTTATACCCTCTGGAGTCTTTTGTTTGGAGTTGTTCCTGTGGCGTGAACTTTGACCTGAGTCTGAGTGTGCCTTTCTGGTATTCTGATGGTGGTGGTTTCATCCTATTATGTTCCAAGGGTCATATCCTGCTTCCCTAGTGCTGTGGCTGATGACGGTTGGATTTTTGGTGTGAGGGACTGTTGATTCTTGGGATCTTTCTTCGTAATCCCAGTTTTTCTGACAAGATTATCACATCTGCAATTCTGCAGACTTGGTTTCTGTTTGGGACAGAGAGACCTGGGGGGGGGGGTTGGTTTCTGCTTTTAAAATCCTTTAGGGAAATATACTCTGCCTTTTAAATGTTTCCAAAAATATTTCTTTCTCTGAGGGGGGGGGCTGACTTCCCACAGTTATAAGAACCAAACTTTCTTGCCAAAAGTTTTTATATACTTTCATTAAACCTCACAGACCTTAAAAAGGAGGCAAAATGTCCTTTTTTTTTCTGGTGGATTGCCATAAAACCAGAGGCACTTTGCAATGCAGTAAAACAAAACTAATTGCTTTTTTCCCTTTTTAACAGGGGTTTGGGAGCCTGAGACTAAAGTAGGCTTTGTTTTTCATTTAGAAATCATGGGAAAAAAAGTAAATATATATATATCATACAGCGACATAGCCCAATAATGATTATTAAACACTGTATTGTAAGCACTATATTTTTAATATCTTGGCTGTCTCTGTACTACAACCTAGAGACTTTAAAAGTAGGGAATGCTATGGCTTTGTAACATAATATCACATATCTAATAAAGCTTTCCTTTGGCTACAAAAGTCTACTTTCTAAAATCACTTTAATGACTGCCATAATCAGATTATGAATCTTCTTTGCTTTTATGGAACGATGGTTTTGCCCTATCTGGAACTGTCTAGTTAGGCTAGCAATGAATATTCTCAGTTCATAAGAAAGCTTTATATTTGCTTATTATTTGCACTCTCCACTACTTTAAAGTCTTTGGACACCTCTTATTCCTACCTTTGTAATCCATAATATGGAATTCATTGAAATTCAGTGTGTTTTACAATGCACAATGCCATTGGAATACTGGAATCCTGCATCCAGTTTTGGTCACCATGATGTAAAAAAGATGTTGAGACTATAGAAAGAGTACAGAGAAGAGCAACAAAGATGATCAGGGGACTGGAGGCTAAAACATATAAGGAACGGATGCTGGAATTGGGTACGTGTAGTTTAACGAAGAGAAGGACGAGTGGGGACATGATAGCAGTGTTCCAGTATCTCAGGGGCTGCCCCAAAGAAGAGGGAGTCAAGCTATTCTCCAAAGCGCCTGAAGGCAGGGCAAGAAGAAATGGGTGGAAGCTAATCAAGGAGAGAAGCAACCTAGAACTAAGGAGAAATTTCCTGACAGTTAGAAGTCCCAGAGCAGTTTAATTTTATCATTTTCTGTGACTTTCTCTATTTTATGATCCCACCAGTTTTTGCTTACAGGCAAGTGATATTTTTTGCAGATCTTCCAATGCACCATTGTTGCTACTTTGTCATGCCGCTGCTTGTAGTTAGTCTGTGCGATCTTCTTGC